>NC_042970.1:67860064-67985064 GCF_901001165.1 Salmo trutta | reverse complement strand
CTAAGGGGAGGGGGGTGTCGGGATGATGGACAGCCCAGCAGGTATTTAAGGGCAAGGCGCATAATGGATAAAGCAAAGTCGGTGTGACGGACAGTTGGGGTGCGCGCCTAAAGGTCCTCATTAAGGGGAACTTAAGGGATGGGCCTTTACAGACAGGCATTCCTGTGGCCACCCCATCCGGCTGCCCTGGCCATTGAAAAGGTTGAAAGGTTGAAAAGGTGCTTTAGGTGGTTAAGACCCTGGTGAAGGTTGTGGAGGTTTGACCCCGACCTGATTGAAGCCAGTCTGTTAAATCAGTCAACCAAGAAGGGGCATCCTGCCTGAAAATACCTTGGCAGATTGAATGAATGACAGCCCAGGCATTGTTCCTGGTTTTTGAGGGGTTGGATCCAGGCATGGTGTCAGGAGGAATCCCCTGTGCCACAAATGAAAAGTGGCTTAAATTCTTTCTCATTGCAGCTCTTTTTATTTGTATTTTATTTCACCTTTATTTAACCAGGTAGGCCAGTTGAGAACAAGTTCTCATTTACAACTGCGACCTGGCCAAGATAAAGCAAAGCAGTGCAACAAAAACATCACAGAGTTACACATAAACAAACGTACAATCAATAACACAAAAGAAAAATAGAAAAATCTATGTACAGTGTGTGCAAATGTAGAAGAGTAGGGAGGTAGGCCATAAATAGGCCCTAGAGGCAAAAATAATTACAATTTAGCATTAATACTGGAGTGATAGATGTGCAGATGATGATGTGCAAGTAGAGATACTGGGGTGCAAAAGAGCAAGAGGGTAAGTAATAATATGGGGATGAGGTAGTCGGGTGTGCTATTTACAGATTGGCTGTGTACAGGTACAGTGATCGGTAAGCTGCTCTGACAACTGATGTTTAAAGTTAGAGAGGGAGATATAAGACTCCAGCTTCAGTGATTTTGCAATTCGTTCCAGTCATTGGCAGCAGAGAACTGGAAGGAAAGGCGGCCAAAGGAAGTGTTGGCTTTGGGGATGACCAGTGAAATATACCTGCTGGAGTGTGTGCTACGGGTGGGTGTTGCTATGGTGACCAGTGAGCTGAGATAAGGCGGGGCTTTACCGAGCAAAGACTTATAGATGACCTGGAGCCATGGGTTTGGCGACGGATATGTAGTGAGGGCCAGCCAACGAGAACATACATGTCGCAGTGGTGGGTAGTATATGGGGCTTTTGTGATAAAACTGATGGCACTGTGATAGACTACATCCAGTTTGCTGAGTAGAGTGTTGGAGGCTATTTTGTAAATGACATCGCCGAAGTCAAGGATCGGTCGGATAGTCAGTTTTACGAGGGTATGTTTGGCGGCATGAGTGAAGGATGCTTTGTTGCGAAATAGGAAGTCGATTCTAGATTTAATTTTGGATTGGAGATGCTTAATGTGAGTCTGGAAGGAGAGTTTACAGTCTAACCAGACACCTAGGTATTTGTAGTTGTCCACATATTCTAGGTCAGAACCGTCCAGAGTAGTGATGCTAGTTGGGCGGGAGGGTGTGGGCAGCATTTAAAAGCAGTTGGAGGCCACGGAAGGAGTGTTGTATAGCGTGGAAGCTCGCTTGGAGGTTTGTTAGCACAGTGTTCAAAGAAGGGCCAGATGTATACAGAATGGTGTCCTCTTTAAGAGGCAATTGCAAAAAAAAAGATGGACGATTATAGATGTAAAAATACTTGCCGTGCATATGCATATAAAGAAAAGTTCTCAACCACAGTAACGAGTTTGTAGCCATTTGTAGGCGAACAGGTTTAATGAGTAGTAAAAAACAAAAGCTCTGTGGATCATTGATCCCCAGCAGCAGAGCTCATGTGTGAAGGAGGTGAAGCAGTTAGGGTCTCCAGTGAGTTAGTAGTAGTAGCCCTCAGTGGAGGATTTGGAACATGCACCTCCAATGGAGTGTAACGGGGCCATGTTTCTCCTCTCAGGCCCACGCAAGAGTCAACGGACCCCCGTAGAGAGACGCACTCTGTCCTGGGGAAGCCCAGTGATGTGTTGGGGTCTTCAGCTGTACAAACTCTTACCCGTATACACTGAAAATAAGTCTGCCTATAAGTCAGAGCTTATCGGTGCCCACTGAAGACCCATAGGGGAGAGGAGATGGGGAGTGAAGTGGGACCCTACCCAGGTGCATGTCATCAAGACATCATAGTGTATCTCACCGTAGCTCAGACTCAGCAGTGTTGAGAGCGCTGCTCAACAACACAGGGAGTGTCCTCTACCCCCATCCTAGTTTCTCACAGGCGGGCAGGTCTGGCATGCACCAGAGGAGGAGTGTGTAGAGGGGACCTGCTGGTATTGATGAGTGATCCCAGCATGCCTTAGGGAAGGCTGTGACTACATGGTGTGTGTGTGTGTGTGTGTGTGTAATGGTCCACAGTTGGGTTAGGGTACATGCTCCAGGGCTTCAGAGCAGGCTACAGTAAGGGAACCCCCACTGTTTTACTCTTACTGTTCTCCTCAATGACCAATTATAGGCAATTTCCTCTGCTTTCCCCTCTGGCCCTCTCCAACATTACCCAAGCCCTACGCAGCCCTCCCTAACCTGCCCTGGGTCCAGCCTCCCTGCCAAGGCCTGGGTCTAATCCACTCTCTCCCTGCCTCGCCATACCTCAGGGGGGCTTTGTACTGGTCCTGTACAGGGATAAGACTCGCCTCGCGCTTTACACTTCAGGAAGGTTTACTGGGAGGGTCCCTGTGTGGCGGAGAGCATTAGGAGTGCATTGTCTCGCTGTGCCTTGGGCCTATGCTGGATAATATGCAGACACACTCCAACCCCCATAGAGAACCACTTGGATACAGCAATTTCTCCATACAAAAGGGCTGAAGTGACAGTGGAACAGGGCTTAACAATAGGTTGAGTTATTTACAGTTTGGTCTCTCAGGGTTTCACCCTGTGTTGTTGTGCAAACACAAACAGAGAGCGCCTTCCAGTGGTGACACCAGGGATGGACAGGGTGACAGAGGGCACCAATAGGGTTCACCACCAGGTCAACAGCCTGTTCAACCAATGCCCATACTAATAGTAACAGTAAAAGACACCAGGAATGCTAATGCTAGCAGAAAAGGACACCAGGGCCCTATTTGATAACCTTGTGATCTACCATGCATGGTGTAAAATCTGCAGTGCAGTGCAGGACACATCTCATTTGGAACCATTTAGCGAGCCATGACATTCACGCTCAGTGATAGTCCGTTTGTGTGTATAGTAGGTTAAGCGAATGACCCCTGGTTTAACGACTGCTGTTCCATTTTAAGGTGATCTATGCTGCTTTTGGGAGCTGTTGGTGAGCAATAGAACATATTGTCAATGTAGTGCTCTCTCTCCTTGATCCTCTCAGTAATAAATCATACTATCACAGAGCCGCTCCCCAAAAACCCATCTCCTCATAGCCCAGCCCTGCCTCTTAATCACGTCGCAAATCAAATCCCCTGACATCTATAATGGACGTGGAGCTGGATCTGCGACCGGACGACTTTGTCTTGACAGCATTTCCCTTGGAGGATACAAGCCTTTGATGGGCGTCTGGTTAGGTTACAGGTCCAGTCTCCTATCCACTGGGGCCGGTTGAGTAGGTAGTTGCTGATGACTCCACTAGAATCAGCGCCAAATGGAGAAGCCAACCTCACTTTTTTATTTGAAAGAGAATAGAACAGAACCCTGCCCTTGAGGCTTAGTCAGTTCTGGTGTTTTTAGTGTCCCGTAATGCCGCTTGGACAGTGGAGATCACAGTCTGTGGAGCCAGTAGCACTGACTGGAGACGCACATGGGCCAGTGGACACAGAGGACTAAGAGCTAGAGGATTCAGCTACAGACAGCAGGCTACCCGGCGTCAGTACTGCCTGCTTCACTGTCTGTCTGATACCCATACTAGACTTACAGATGTAGGATCTTAATATGAGCCAGTCTCCTACAGCAGGAAAATAATCCTGCAGCAACAGCAAATGTAAATTACTTTGTGGATTATAATTAAAGGTCATTTTTGTATTGTAAGGGAACATCAAATCTGAAATTACAAAGTGTAAATTACAAACATTAGAAACCTTTTTATAACTCAAAGACGCTACAAGTTTTAAATGTCCTACGTTGCAGGAAACTTCACCTGCAACAGGGTGATTAAATTAAGATCCTACAACTGTAGTGGGAGATACACTAGCACTTTTCCCTCCCTCCAGTCATACTGAATGGCCAGAGAGAGAGATGTCTAGGCAAAGTTTTTGCAAGAAGGAAACGGGATTCCATGGGAAATGTCTGACTCGGTCAAACTGAATTATTTTGTCCCAGGGTGACATAGTAACTGTTGCTGGGATCATGGCTTGTCGGTCTAGAGAAGAAGAGCAAGGTCACAGTCAGGATAGCAGGAAGGAATGGAGCAGACGATAAGGACCGGGATGCTCTCCTGTGCCAAGAGGACATGGATGGGGTTGTAATTGAAGTCTGTGATACAGACACGAACCCCAGTGATAGAGATAGGAATAACAGCACTGTACTGTGTATCCCATTGAGCAGGAAATTCTAATGCTAGAATTGAGTCAGACACAAATACATAACAAAAATACATTGTAAATAACTCGTCACTTAAAGTCTCTCTCTCCCCCCTCCCCAGCTGTCCAGGTGCACATTCTGAAGGCGGACAGGGCGAGCGAGTGGTGGAAGTTCACAGTCAACATCATCTCTGTCTACAAGCAGGGCGAGAGCCGCATCCGCCGCGGCGACCAGTTCCTGTGGGTCAGGGCCAAGGATGTGGCGTGCAAGTGTCCAAAGATCAAGACCGGGAAGAAGTACCTGCTCCTGGGTAACAATGAGGATTCTCCAGGGCAGTCTGGAGTGGTGGCCGATAAGGGCTCCCTGGTCATCCAGTGGAGAGACACATGGGCCCGTCGGCTGAGGAAGTTCCAGCAACGTGAGAAGAAAGGCAAGTGCAAGAAGGCGTAGGCGGAAAGTACGGACGACGCCTGGAGCGAGGGACTGGAACACGGGACAGGAGAAAGGATGAGCGGGTGTTGAAAAAGGACGAGAGGAGAGAGAGGGAGACTGAGGAAGGACAGAAAGGGCCTGTGCGTTGTCACTACTTTTTCCGAGTAGAAGCATGAAGAGAATATTATTGAGAAGATCTTTTCAAGTGGACTTTTGTGAAGGAGCTCACGCTGGTGTCATTGCTTCGTTGTTTTTTCCTTCGAGATTTGTGTCTGTGGATTTGCCAAGTTTGCACCTATTACCAGTATATATAAAGTTCATTGTGTTTTCATTTTTTTTCATATTGATATTTCATAACCCTATTTTATGAGCATTTTGTGCTGGTGCGAAGACCCCACAAATCAAGCCACTGCATTATCACAAGCTTTGTTTTCTGTCGTTTTTAGGGTTAGCTAATAATATCACTGACAAACCAGCCTGCATCATCAAACGTCCTCACTTCAACTTTTTTGTTGAAATTGTGTATCCTATTGGCAGTGCAGCAAAAAGTGCCATAAAATAACATTGGTTCTGCGCCTTGGAAATGCACGTTTCATGTATTATCAAATAATTTCGCTTCACCCGGTCGTATGTGTATATGTAACCTAAAACGCACAGTAACTAGCTATGTTTTTTTATTATATCACGGGTGTGACATATTGTACATTTGAATGTTGGCCCCTAGATGCAGACAGTGAAATGGGAAGAAAGAAAATGAATGTCCATTCTTAAAGGTGTACAAAATATTTGACTCCAGCATTGTTAACTAAGCTTAATCAAGGATATTATTTTAATCTACACATTTTTCTTTGTCCAGTTTCAGTATTCAGAATGATCTGAAATGAATGAATGTTCATTGTGATGATTAACACACTCTTGTACAGTTTCAAACTGCATGTCAACCTGTCTCCAAAAAGGATGGTTACTAAGTCAAATACATGGCGTCCATATTAGGACAGCGTCAGATGAGTTGATGTCCTAATATGGACACCGTGTCCTTACTCTCTTTTTGACTGGTGCTGCTGTCTAATTTCATGGTTAGTGTTTTTAATAATACTTTTGCTGGATTCCCAAGAAGATGACGGACTGCATTCAAAATGTCTGGGATTTCACAAAGACTCCTGCTATTAGAACAATGACAACCAGATTTCAATTTAGGATCTTCAATCTCTATTTAGGATCACTTGCTTTAATATTTTATTAATGTCTGGTTCAATTATACTGAACAAACATAAGTGCAACATGCAACAATTAACAATTTTACTGAGTTACAATTCAATATAAGGAAATTAGTCAATTGAAATAAATTAATTAGGCCCTAATCTATGGATTTCACATGACTGGGCAGGGGCGCAGCCTTGGCTGGGCCTGGGAGGGCATAGGCCCACCCACTGGGGAGCCAGGCCCAGCCAATCAGAATGACTTTTTCCCCACAAAAGTGCTTTATTACAGACAGAAATCCTCCTCAGTTTCATCAGCTGTCCTGGTGGCTGATATCAGACGATCCCGCATATGAAAAAGCCAGATGTGGTGGCTTATGGTAGAGAAATTAACATTAAATTCTCTGGCAACAGCTTTGGTGGGCATTCCTGCAGTCAGCATGCCAATTGCATGCTCCCTCAAAACTTGAGACACCTGTGCCATTGTGTTGTGTGACAAAACTGCACATTTTAGAGTGGCCTTTTATTGTCCCCAGCACAAGGTGCACCTGTGTAATGATCATGCTGTTTAATCAGCTTAATCAGCTAATATGTCACACCGGTCAAGTGGATGGAATATCTTGGCAAAGAAGAAATGCTCACTAACAGGGCGGCAAACAAATGTGTACACAAAATTTGAGAGAAATAAGCTTTTTGTGCGTATGGAACATTTCTGGGATCTTTTATTTCAGCTCATAAAACACTTTACATGTTGCGTTTATTTTTTTGTTCAGTATATATTTAATGATCGAGTGATTTAGGAGCCAGTCCTTCTAAGAGACAGAAAGCAGTGTGGTTCTTCCTCATGTTGCCCAGATTTAGTATATAGATGTGTTTTTTTTATTTGATATTGAAGGTGTACATTTATGAAATATGAATTCACATTACTATTATTATAATACAGTACACATGCTTTACCCAAAACCAAAAGGAAGCATTTGCAATGATGTGAATAAAAAACCTTATCATACCTAAGGTTTCAAATAGATTAGCTACAACACTAGTCCCTGTGTGTGGACAACATTGTTTTCAGAGAGCGTTAACCAAGCAGTAAGATATTGGTACATATTGAATTGAAAGCGTTACAATGTACATATTTATATGACCTCTCCCTAGGAACAATATTTCCTAATACTGTAGGCTATTCACCAATCGGCACAGAATTGTTTCTGTGTAGTATTAAATTCACCCTATTTTGGATGCAAATTTTAAAAAAGAAATCACAATGTGTAAAGCATTTGTAATTGAAACAAGCCTCTTCCCCAAGGTACTAAAAAAGGGATTGGCAATCAACAATAAAACATCTGTATAGGTAGTATTTTTATGTGAAAATGATCTAGATAATAAAACTATTATTAACATCAATGTATTGATTGTAGATTTTAGCAAAGAGAATGGACAGAGTGCACACCTAAGAACAGTATTTATGTTCTTGTTGTATTGAGGCAACAGAAATGTAGGAGTGCAGTTTACCTCTGATGGACAGTGAACTGTTCCAAACATTATTACACAAGCATTATTAGTCAGCTCTCTAAATTCTTGCTTCATACCCCTTCTCCCCCCACTTAACCATCCATAGACCTCACCCTTGTGCATAAGATATACATGTTACATGCTGGACTGCCTGCCACTCTAGAGTTCTTGAAAATTCTGTCTTGAGTGGTGTACGGCATCCACATTAGCAAGACATCAGATTTCAGGCAAAACTGCCAGTGGTCTTCCTAATATGGAATTCCTAATATGGATGCCGTAGCAACAGCTGCAGACATTCTTCAATGTCTCTTACAAGTCTGTCAAATTAATTAAGTTCAGAACGATTCGAAGAGGGCGAAACGAGGACTAGGAGGGGAAAAAATCATGTAATTCAATCACCTCATTATCCCCAAATGAATTAAAACCACATCTTTCTTTTATTTCAAACCAATCAGATGTACATTGAGGATCTGATTGCCAGCATCTGTGTTCCATACTGTTTCTCTCTGTGTACAGATCAGTCATATAAATACACATGCTTTGTGCTGGTGTATTGAAATATACAGATGACATATTACACGTATTTATACATATATTTACATGTTACTTCCTTTCATCGTTATATCCATACTCGTGACATTAAATGTAAATGTATTTCTGTTTGGCACATAATATATAATCAAACCTCAATCGTTTTTTCCATTCTGTCTCTGTATCCCCATGATGTAAATTTTAGATCAGTTTTCCAAGCAATGGATTGACAATGACCTCTCTGATGAAATATTACTACCGCAGACCTGTCAAAACGTTGCTTTGTTCATACTTTTTAAATGTAAATGTTGTTTAGCTGTGTTGGCCATTGCGAAACCATTTTTGCGATGTTTGTTTTACGATGTGTACTAATATATTATGGTTATTATATATGGATATATTTAATGACACGAGACATTGTGGATTTTATTGTCTTTTTTTTTTTTTACTCGTTTGTGGTTGTTTAGATGGTTGTGATTTTAAGAAGGAAACAATAACTACTGAACACCAAGCTGGTAGAACTAAATCCAGAATTCAGTTGAAATAAACTCCTGTTAAGTCGCCACTAGTGTGACTCTTTTTCTCTTATGCCTCTCTTTCTCTATCGTCTTAAATCATTCAATGTCTGCTTTGGATCTCTGAAGCCGGAGTCCTGGGTGTAACATACACACTTCTATCAACAGCTCCATGTGTGACTAAGGGCAGTACAGTAGAGGGCTAAGCATGCTGGGTGTAGATCGAATAGCTTTAGACCACCAAGCTCAGACCAGTAGTGGGATAGCTATACTGTTCACACGGACCAGTAGTGGGATAGATATACTGTTCACATGGACCAGTAGTGGGATAGATATACTGTTCACATGGACCAGTAGTGGGGTAGATATACTGTTCACACGGACCAGTAGTGGGATAGATATACTGTTCACACGGACCAGTAGTGGGATAGCTATACTGTTCACACGGACCAGTAGTGGGATAGCTATACTGTTCACACGGACCAGTAGTGGGATAGATATGCTGTTCACACGGACCAGTAGTGGGATAGCTATACCGTTCACACGGACCAGTAGTGGGATAGCTATACCGTTCACACGGACCAGTAGTGGGATAGCTATACCGTTCACACGGACCAGTAGTGGGATAGCTATACCGTTCACACGGACCAGTAGTGGGATAGCCATACTGTTCACACGGACCAGTAGTGGGATAGCTATACTGTTCACATGGACCAGTAGTGGGATAGATATACTGTTCACACGGACCAGTAGTGGGATAGATATACTGTTCACACGGACCAGTAGTGGGATAGCTATACTGTTCACACGGACCAGTAGTGGGATAGATATACTGTTCACACGGACCAGTAGTGAGATAGCTATACTGTTCACATGGACCAGTAGTGGGATAGATATACTGTTCACACGGACCAGTAGTGGGATAGATTTACTGTTCACACGGACCAGTAGTGGGATAGCTATACTGTTCACACGGACCAGTAGTGGGATAGCTATACTGTTCACACGGACCAGTAGTGGGATAGCTATACCGTTCACACGGACCAGTAGTGGGATAGCTATACCGTTCACACGGACCAGTAGTGGGATAGCTATACCGTTCACACGGACCAGTAGTGGGATAGATATACCGTTCACACGGACCAGTAGTGGGATAGCTATACCGTTCACACGGACCAGTAGTGGGATAGATATACCGTTCACACGGACCAGTAGTGGGATAGCTATACCGTTCACACGGACCAGTAGTGGGATAGCTATACCGTTCACACGGACCAGTAGTGGGATAGCTATACCGTTCACACGGACCAGTAGTGGGATAGCTATACTGTTCACACGGACCAGTAGTGGGATAGCTATACCGTTCACACGGACCAGTAGTGGGATAGATATACTGTTCACCCGGACCAGTAGTGGGATAGCTATACCGTTCACACGGACCAGTAGTGGGATAGATATACTGTTCACACGGACCAGTAGTGGGATAGCTATACCGTTCACACGGACCAGTAGTGGGATAGATATACTGTTCACACGGACCAGTAGTGGGATAGCTATACCGTTCACACGGACCAGTAGTGGGATAGCTATACCGTTCACACGGACCAGTAGTGGGATAGATATACCGTTCACACGGACCAGTTGTGGGATAGCTATACCGTTCACACGGACCAGTAGTGGGATAGATATACCGTTCACACGGACCAGTAGTGGGATAGCTATACCGTTCACACGGACCAGTAGTGGGATAGATATACCGTTCACACGGACCAGTAGTGGGATAGCTATACCGTTCACACGGACCAGTAGTGGGATAGATATACTGTTCACACGGACCAGTAGTGGGATAGCTATACCGTTCACACGGACCAGTAGTGGGATAGCTATACCGTTCACACGGACCAGTAGTGGGATAGATATACTGTTCACACGGACCAGTAGTGGGATAGCTATACCGTTCACACGGACCAGTAGTGGGATAGCTATACCGTTCACACGGACCAGTAGTGGGATAGCTATACCGTTCACACGGACCAGTAGTGGGATAGATATACTGTTCACACGGACCAGTAGTGGGATAGCTATACCGTTCACACGGACCAGTAGTGGGATAACTATACCGTTCACACGGACCAGTAGTGGGATAGCTATACCGTTCACACGGACCAGTAGTGGGATAGATATACTGTTCACACGGACCAGTAGTGGGATAGCTATACCGTTCACATGGACCAGTAGTGGGATAGCTATACTGTTCACACGGACCAGTAGTGGGATAGCTATACTGTTCACACGGACCAGTAGTGGGATAGCTATACTATTCACATGGACCAGTAGTGGGATAGATATACTGTTCACACGGACCAGTAGTGGGATAGCTATACTGTTCACACGGGCGCAAGCAAGCATCTCCTAACCTTTTGCAGCATCTGCAAAGTTTCTAAATTGACATATTGGAAGAACGCAGAGTATGCTATAGATACAGTACATTATCCTTAGTAGATGACCAATATTATATAACACTAATGTCTTTACACCAAGGAGTCCATGGATCGTGCTGTTAACTGTAAATGTTGTTTATTAGAAATGACAAGGTTGCATGAAGCTAAACAGATTCACATGTTAAAAAGTGACAGTCATACGTGTTATTTGTTTTGGCTGGCATTATCCTATAAACATGATCAAATCCCAAGACAAATGATACCATTAGAACTGCTAGTGGGTAAATATAATAATACTACTTATTATATAGATATGTGAGAGATGATATGGGTGAGTGAATTGCTAAGCTAGCAGAATTAGCGACCCAGAACCCCAGACCTCTCAGCCCACAGACAGAATTAGGAAAGTCCCCCCCCCCCCACCCCCCCATGGGAGGTCCTACAGTAGGGTCAGTGCTACCCTTTACCCAACCAACACCCACGTAAGAAAATAAAACATTGTTGCTGGTTCCTCATAAGCCAGGGCTACAGTAGAGAACAGTACAATACACTCGGTTTTCATACAAGGGGAAAAGAGAGAGAAAATATAGAGAGAGGGAGAAGAGAGGGAGGTGGAAGAGCGTGTGTGTGTCATTATTAGTGTATGTGTGTGTATTCAGGGCACCGGGGTGGTGTGTTAGAGGGCTTGGAGGCACTATGTATCAAGCGTCTCAGTACAGGAATGCTGATCTAGAATCAGGTCTGCCTTGTCTATGTCATTCTGTTCATTGGGATATAAAATGCAAACCTGGTCCTAAATCAACACGCTTGATACATACCTGCATAAGTGCCTCTGCACCTCGTCTCCCCTGTAGGCTCTCCACGCAGTCTCAGTGGTCATCCGACGGACGGTGCGACGTCCAAAACGCTCCCCTCAGCCTCTTCGTTAGGTGGGCCACACAGCAACCACCACTATAGCAATGAGCAGGAGAACGATCACCACCAGCATCCCTGAAACAAGAATAGAAACACAAACAGAAAGATAAGTACTGTAGGGGGGAAAACCCGACAGAAATTCAAACAATCAACAACAACAAAAATGACACTTTACAAAGTGTACCTAATGCAGAGTAGTTACAGCACATAGACAGGTACAGTACATACTAGTTACATAGACAGGGAATTCTACACATTGTCTACATTCTTCTGATCAGGTTAAGCTGGACAGCCACAGACCAAAGGAATAGGTGGTGGAAATGCAACCAATCGGTAAACTTGAAAAAGGTACGCCTAGGCCTTTTTCTAGTTAGCTCAGACCTTTGGCCCTACCCAATTTTCTAAATCCTTTCTGCGCCCCAGTGTTTAGGCTACTACCCTCATATTACCTGCACATTTTCACCAAGATGACTTAATACACGTTTATATGCAATCTAGAATTGTGACAGGTTTATTGGCACAGATCACACTGCGGTGGGCATATGTTCCAGATCTGACTTCACTGGAGAGAGAGGGTAATCAATGTTTTTCCACCAATGCTGTGGAGACAGAGGAGACCCGAAAGATTATACTGTAGCGACCTCACACTTAAATCAAAAGCTTTTTACCCCACAGGACCTGAAAATTAGATAGACACAGATCAAATTAACGTTTTTATCATGGCCACGATAATAAAGAAAATATAGAAAAACTATTCAAAAAGTTCAAGACCGACATTTATTATCAAGACTGTAGAATAGATAGTTATTCTGTGTTTGCATATTGGCAATTTGAATATTATATGGCTAGCCTACAACCACCGTTCAATGGGTTTTCCAGTTGTCTTGGCTAGTCTGTTGTCATCTAACCTACAGCTGTTTCAAATCCTGAAACCTTTCTAAGGTGTTGGTAAGAATAAAAGGACTGGTGGATGGCTGGTGTCAAGTGTCATGCCTCTCAACCTTGGTGAGCTTTCATGGCAGCTAGGGGGGATTTCTCTCCCAACGTCATGCCACACATTACAGTAGATATGGAAAACTATCTCCAAGGACACATTTAGCCACATTTTCCTCTCGCCCTCTCTCTAGTGTTTCTCCTTGAATGGCATCACCATCGAGTGAAGATTTCAAACAACTGCATCCTGGAGAATCTGATGGCTTGATGGCTGTCGACAGTCTCTGGCTGACTCAAGTTGTCCATGGTTACTTCGCATGCGAGCCGGTATTTTCCTTCCCTGGCCTTTTCACTTTTGGTTTACATTTCTTTCATACCTTGGCTTTCTCGTCGTGCATTCTACTCTGCAGCGTAATTGCAGTTTGGTCCACAGGGAGAGATAGGGGGAAGATGAACCCAAGCTGAACTAATTGCCTGCGTCATAGTCAGAGTAGAACTCCTAATCTAGGATCAGCCCTCCGTCCCGTCCGCCCCGTCCGTGGAATCTTGTACATTTTGATCTAAAAGGCAAACCTGATCCTAGATCAGCTTGGTTGGTTGCGACACTTTATCCTACTTTTAGGATTTCTTAATTGAATACGGTGGCATGGCTACTGCAAGGATACAATACTAAACAGTTCCAAACTGAGGGAAATATCTCTCTCTCTCTGAGTTGAGTGAAGGAGATGCAGGCACAACTTAGTGGCTATTCACATTCGCCATACTCTACATGTAACCAATTCATCTTAGTCCTATTTCCCCTTCTTCTCCTATGTCTTTATTTCAAACTTTCAATAAAACAGCTCTGTCTGAAGTCTAGCATGCTAGTCTCCGACCTCTCAGAATGATCATTGGTCGAGACAGGACCTCCCCACTTGATAACTTACACATGTGAGCAGAGCCGCAACAACGTAAATGTCAAGTGGGAACATTCCTCCCAACAGCCCTCATGATGGCTTTTTAAACACCTCACACTGAAGAGAAATATACACACACACACACGCCAGACAATTAACTACGCTTCAGTGTGAAGGATATTAAAACAGGATAGTATGCTGTCATCTTTACATTCAGCTCGACTTGACGGAAGGGCGTAGGCAGATAAACATTCTGAAGTCAAATTTACCTTAGACGTTCATGTACATCGTTGGATAATAAAGTCATCTTCTTCTTCGATATGTCCCCTACCACCCAGTCACCCTCAGCCCCCAGACACCCAACTAACACTCCCTCCCCTTCTCTTTGGGACTGTCCCCGTCCCGCTAAGTAACTAAATAAGTTACCCCTGACCCAGTCTCGACGAAGCAATGACAACAATCACATTTGCAGGCCAAATAGATGAGACTACGCTTCGCCATTGAAGCCAAAGGGTCTACAGTGCAGTCAGCAGTCAAAGTGACCCCCCCCCCCCAAGAGCTTTAGAGATGGGCAGAGTAAGAAGGATTGGCGTACACCCTTTTTAGCATTTCACGCCATATCAGTAAGACAAATCCTAATTGGTGGAGAAAAGGAAGGGACGCGGGTGGAATTTGTACTTCTGTCTCTGCCCTCGTCAACACACACACCTCCCCCGTTCTTACCCTTTGCCTACGGTTCATAGCTCTTTTCGGCCACAAAAGACTCGGCTGACCTTTGACGACCGGTCAAGTTGTATGTTAACATGGTTTGCGAGGTCATCACTTTTCTAATTGTAAACCTTTAGGTTTCTCACACCAGGGTAGATGGTTATCCTCCAGCAATTCCATTGTAATATGAACATATCACTTCAGAACACATTGATGAACATCATATTGAAGTAATATACAGTCAAATGAAAAGCTTTCGCAAAGGAATAACACATTTCATAGGGGCTGATCAAATCTGTTGGATGTTTATGGAGTTTGAAAAAGAAGCAGTAAAGCGACTGCTGTTTCAGATCTATTGTTTTACAGCCATCCAATGTTCCACTCTTGCCAGCCAAAAACAAGTGGTAAAGGTGAGGTAAGCATTTGTAAACGTGACAAACCATGACATTCGGGACCTGTTACTCCTCTAGGTCATGGGATCAACACCGTCATACGTACAAAAATCTTGGATTTCTTTTGTTTTAGTACAACCCTAGATTTGAATGGTTTGTTTCAGTATTTTTTCGGTCCAACACTGAAATGAATGCTAGGGCATGGGAGACTAGTAAAAATGATCATAACGGCATCAAAAGTATTCAAGGTTTACTTAACAGGCTTGAAGGGATTCAGTGAAATTAAGTTACATTTACCTACCCTCAATGACAACCCCTCGAAAGCCCTAACAATTCAGGCCTACTTGAGATGCAAGCCACCTGCGGGATTCGAGTCCGTGAGTATGTGTGTGGGGGGTTTCCCTCCAGCCTCCGCAGGCCCATGGGATTAGTCCATTGGATAGAGGGCGAGAGGTCTGCCCCCACGTTGCCTGATGAGACACTTAAGCCCTGGGAAACTCACACCACCCTCCTAGGGCCCTTTGGTGCTAAGCGGTAATCTGCCTTTCTAATGCCACCTACCCCCCTCAAAACCTCTTCACTACCCATTTCCCAATAAAGGGAAGTGACATTGAAAAGTAGGCTTTACTTTATTGAATCTTTTTATTGGGCAGCCTTAACTTTCTCATTTTTCTCAAAGCTTAAACACTGTTTAAAAAGGCAAACCCCAAGTTAGCTTTAAAAGCTTTAACGTTTTCCTTGTCACCCATATATCCTGGTGTGGCTCTTCCCCAATAAACCTCAGCACCGTGAGATTGATGACTGGAGGACTTGTAATGTACTTGTGTCCCGACTCTCTATATGTCTCAACAAGATCCAGGATGTTTCACAAGCATGCCCTGAGATCCAGTCATGCACACGTTGTTGCAGGATGGATCCATGGCGGTATGTTATGCTATGTGGGTCCTTCCTCCCTTCAGCGGAGAGATGACCCCTAACCATGTTCAGCCCGTGCTCGTCCAGCCTTCAGCTTGCCAACTAAACAGGATTTCCCACAGTGTCCTCAGTCACTCATCTCTCTATCCTTGTTGTCTCTGGCAGAAGGTCTAAGAGGTTGATTAAAGATTGACACACAGGCTCCATCAGTACACGTATAAGAAGATGTGAATTTGCTGCATCTAAATGCTGCAACTCCTAACAGTTCAAATCCTAACAACAGCAACATCTTATGTTAAATCCTCAAGTTAAACACACATCTTAAGTCAGGATTCTGCCCCCAATGTGCATAATCTGGGAGGTTTCTTCTCTTATGAGAGAAAGTATGTCAAGTATGCCCGTCACCTTGTCAAAGACAGTCTTTCCCACCCATAGGAGAGTTGAAGGAAGACATAACACTCAAGCCTGGGTTTTGGACGAGCTGGGTTCCAAAAATAAATAAAGTCCAAGCTCAGGAATCATCAACACGCACCCAAGAACAAGAGGAGAAACCCTCCAGAAGATGTGTGGTGTGTTCTAGTTTCAATTATTTCTTTGCACAAGACAAAGACAAGTGTCAAACAAACCAGGAGAAGAGAGGATGGAAAAAGGAGGAATGGAGCAGGTGGGGACACCCAAACTACCCCCCCCCCCCCACCCCCCACTACACAGAATTGTTAAGCATTGGCACTGTAGAGAAGAGAAGGGATAGGGGGAGGGAGAAAACAATGAGAGAGACCGCAGACAGATATAAAAGCCAGAGAGAGAGAGAGAAAGAGAGAGAGAGAGAGAGAGAGAGAGAGACTCCTGGGTTAGCACAATGTGCCCAGTGACACTAGTTCTGAGATCTTCAAACAAACCTTCTCTGGGTGTCATGGTGACTGGGCAAAAGTGTCATAAACTGTTATATTAGCTGAGCGTTGATCGCATCCCAAAGTCTTACTGTTGTATCCCCGCGCCACTGTTCGCCTGTTAGTGGGGGCTCCTGGTGCAACAATGCAGCCATCTCCAAGGTGACGCGGACTGGTGTTTACAAGGCAAACATAGCTTGACTACGCCAACAAGCTTTGTCGGACATTCCCGTTCTCGCTGTATGGTAGCTAGCCTAGCTGCCTCCCCTCTCTAGCATATATTTTTCCCAGCAGAGAGAAAGAAGCAGGGTGGTCATTGAGAGAGGAAAGCCAGGCATTGTAAAGGCTAAAGACCAAAGAGCCGAGTTAAACAAATTAAAGGGGATTGGGGAGTAATGGTGAGAGAGGGCCCCATTGACACAGCATCACAGCTCCTCTTTAGCTCTGTAAACCACTGAACTCCATCAAAGACTGGTTACAAGAGAGGGTGGTGCTGACTTACTACACTACAGACTGGCTCCTGGGAGTCCTTTGAAAGTGGTACCAATAAAGGCTTTTTGACTTACTACAGAGTCTGTACTACAGCCTGGCTCTTGGAAGCCCCTTTCAGAGAGTAAGGGACTGGGGATTGGATAGGGGGACCTATGTGGGACTGTTTTCTATAGCAGAGAGTAGTAGATCTGATAGAGCCAATCCCCACGCCACTGTGTGGTGTTTCGATGCCATCAATGTCGTTGTTTATGGTCAATTAAGCAGCATCAAGTCTGCTTCCGGTGGGCACAGCAATGATATCGCTGAATGGACTACGATGGATGGAGCTACTCTGGGAGAACCCAGCTTTAGAGGGTTCTGATAGGAGCTCTTTAACACGATCTTTAACCATCACGAATGACTTACCTGGAGAGTAAAGATTATAGGACTGAGACTCAATATAACACATAACTGAGTGCATTTAGAGTTTGGGTCTGGCTTTCCCATTACTGAAGGTCTATGCTCCCTTTACTAGGCCATTCACAGCCCACTGAACTGTACTGAGAGCTGCAGAAAGAGAAAAAGGAGATGGGACCGATGCTTGTAAATCTGGATGAGAGACAGACTTATTACAGTTGGGTTAGGAACACAGAGCAGATCAAATGGCCTGGCAGACCGCAGCGACCCTGGAGAAGAAAGAGAAAGAAGATGTGCTCACCGCAGGAAGCCGACTTGGTCTCCACCAGCTTAACCCTTCGTGTCTCGTTGCGGATCCGGTCATCCGTCTTGTCCACCAGGTGGGTGAGGTCATCGATGATTTCTAAGAGGGAAAGAGAGAAGTGACAAAGTTAGTTGGAACGATGCTTCAGTTCAATATCAGTTAAAGTACATCTCAAAGACCACAAAAATGTAAAAAAAAGTTTTATTATTTTCAGATTTAAGAGACCTCCAACAGTCCTATGCTCTCGGCACTCGCTAATAAAATCACCCTTTATAGAAACGCTATGGACTTGGAAGGAAACAGAGCCTATATAGGTGCTGTCGGCAGCCTCAAACAGCCCTCGAGACAAAAGACAAGAGCGATGGGGGGAATGTGTGAAAGCACTCTTCTCCCTTTCAAAATCGTTCAGTACTTCCTGAATCAATGCTGGCTTTAATCAGTGACTCTACTGTGATTTAACGCCCGCTCGTGGAACAGACGCCAGCCGGGCGCTGCTGCAGTACAGTAGGACTTCCTGTCTTGAAGGCCGTCCAGCTGGAGACCTGTGATTCATAACGACGAGTTGCCGTGGTGACACAACAGCCATGGTAGTCCACAATTACTGGAGACCATGACTTAGGTCACTGCCACCCAACACTACGGCGCAGCAAAATCCCAGCAGGCAAAACTGGTTGATATGACGTCATAATGAATGTAAAACTGGTCATTTAAAAATATGCCATTTCAACCAGTTTTGCTCCCTAGGAAATGCAGTGAGCATTTACATATTAAATCGCTTCACTCGCTGCAACAGACTGTTTTTGTATGACATTGAGTGAACTGTGTTTCAGCGGCGAGAGCCTTTGAAAATGTTCCCACTGCTGTACTTGCTATTCAACTCATAGGCGGAGTAAACCAATTACTCAACAATGAAACACAAACATGAAGAAATATCTAAAGAAATATGAGCGAAAAAGTGTCAAAACAGCATGGCTCATTGCTCGCGTTCTACATTAAAGTATTTATTGCTAAACAGAATCCAAATAATCCATTTCGTCTTTAGCGTTTGGGGGTACGTCTGTAGATCGAGCTGTGTGGCACTGGCTCGTCGTTTGTTCAATTCAAGCCTCGATGATAGGTCCTCTCCAGTCTCCAGCAAACCTTTGACAGAATAAAAAATGTTAGGGGCACGAACAGTGACGTGTTGTGGACTTAGATTTTTTTTAAACAAACTGAGGCTGAGGAGAAAAAGACCAACTGAACGGACAGAAACTCTGTTCACATATTACCCATTTTGGCAAGTTGGAGTATTTTCAGGAAAGGAAAGCAAGTCTTTCACCTACAGGCCTCCTTTGGCTGCCAACTCAAACAAGCTGCTTTCTTATTTCCAGGAAACTACCTGTTTTCTGATGTCTGAGACAGACATACATGTCAAAGAGAGGGTTTTCTAGCAAGTTACAAAATTACTCCAATATAATTTGCATCCGTCCTGTGTAACATCAACTAGGCTAAATTATGAAATTCTCACGAGTGAGTTCAAAGGTCATAATCAGACTATTCTTATCTCTAGGTAAGTTGTCTTTCCTAGTTCGAGACGCCCCTTCGCCAGTGAGAAAACATGCTTCGGTAAGTGGAGTCATCAGTGGTTGACAAGGGAACCTGCTTTCGGCCCAACTCAGATAATTAAGTTGGGGATAATTTGGGTGAGGCGGGTCAGGCAGCGTCAGTTTTAAAGGGGCAAAGTGCGGAGCAGAGAGGAAAGGGGTGACGGAGAGACGTGAGAGGGCCATGTGTAAAACATCTCCTGGGACATCCACCTCATCCTAGCATGAGGCAGCAATTTATGAGCAGCGCAAAAGAGAGAAAGAAACCCCGAGACGGTCTTACAAGTTCGACCAGCTACCCCTTGGGATAGGTACACAAAAAACGAACCAACTCGCTTTCCCTCTTCGCATGCCGCGCTCCAGAGACATAATTCCCAATTTCCTAAAGTAGCACGTTGCTCCGATACATGACAGCTGCTCTCCCTGGCTCGGACCGGGCCTATCAGCAACACCACAATGCAGGGCCTGTTCCAAAACGAAGGTTGTTTATTTTAAATGCTATTACACTGGATAAACCTCCAAACCCACAGTGTGGGAGAGAGCACAGAGTCATAGGCTCATACTCACATAGTGATGTCATCCGGTGTACTGTAAGTGACGGCTTGCAACCCCTCCCCCCTTCACATTGGTAAGTAGAGGAATCCATCTTTCTAAACTCTGTGCAGGCACCCAACGCTAGCATCAGAAACAGTGGAACGTGTGCTGAGGTCTGCAATCACCGCCCTATCCCGCACCCCCTTTTTTCAATGTTTTCAAAGGGGTGGATCAGCTTAATATTGCGGAAAGAATGTTGCTTCCATCAATGTAATTGTCTGCATAATTTCCAATCCCCCATATATTTTTTGGGTAAATATATATATCCATATACATGCACGCATGCATACACACATATATATATATATATATATATATATATATATATATACGCATACCTATATAGACAAACAGAATATACCTTTATTATTCCCTGCAAACCCTACCACCCTTCCCCCAATTGGAGTAAACTAATAAACACTTAGGCTTCTACCTTCAGTTTATACATCTTATACACATTTTACAGACACAATCTATTTTACAATAGTTATAGTTTGTTTAGTCCTTCCTCTATTTCTGGATGTACATCCTGTTTGATTTCTATTTGTAACTATGCTATTTCACAAAAGTTCTGAACCTATATACATTTTACAGACCCCGGATGTTTTACATTGGTTATCTTATTAGTCCCACCCTTCAGCTCCATTCAACCCCTCCCATCTATCTCTCAACATCATCCATTTTGGATTTCTATTTGCCATATATTTTTCAACTGTGCAGTGATGCTTCACAAAAGTATTGAACATTTCTATTCTCATAGCTTCTACAGATTGTAAATTAAAAATATATTTTTTGGCTAAAATAATTATTATATTATTGATTGATCGACTATGGCTTTTCAAATCACCCAGTATGGCTATCTGCAGCGTGAGTTCTAGGCAAATGTTGCAATTCTTCAGCCATTCCTGGACCTGTGACCAAAAACGAGCTACATATGGACAATACCAAAATAAATGATCTAATGACTCTGCCTCCTCACAGCAGAATCTGCAGAGCTGGGAAGATTGTATCCCCCGATATATATAACATTCTAATGGTTGCAAGAATTTTGTATAGTAATTTAAATTGAAAAATGTGTTTTGAATCCGGCGTTGTTTTGCGAAACAATTCATAAACCATGTGCCATGGAATGGGTACATCGAAAATCTCTTCCCAACTATTTTGTCCCACACCCCCTTATTAAACCCCCTCTCCCCTCGGTCGTCAAGGGCAAACAATGGTAAACACGCTGGTCGAACAGAGCCTTTTGTCGATGTCAGTGATGAGGCTCTCTTTAGAATACAGCCCACGGTCAAGGCGAGGCATTATTGCTAAGATTCTGCTTAGGCAGTATCTCACTTTGAGAATTCAGGAGCAACACCTCAGAGACAGAAAACACACAGTCACACATTCTCACACAGAAGCTTCTTAACTTAAATGAGGAAAAAGTTGGCGAGACAGCTGTCAGGTTTACTATTCAGTGTGCAGCACATCAACAAGTTTAATGAATGGATTTCTCCACCCACACATCCCCACAGACACAAACCAATGTGAAATCCCAATCTAAAACAGCAATCTAAAGTTGACGGAAAAACTCCAATCAAAGACTTTAAAAAATGCAGATAAATGAGCAACGAGCCCTCGATTTTCCACCTTTTTTAAATGAAGGGACAAGTGATTGCAAGTCAAAGGAATTGGTAAAAACAAACAAGAATAGTTTCCTTCACAATTAAGACAACTTCGGAGTTCTTCCTTCCCTGAGGAAAGAGACATGAATCTATCAGCGTCATAATATACACAAGTAACTAAACACACTTTTCATAATTAATCTACGCAAACATATTTATGTCCTTACTCCAACATTCCTCAAGAAAATGCAGGAGGCAATTAGCAAGTTCTTAATGGATACCGACTGTTCCCATTGTCACCTCATTTGTTTAGCTAGAAACACAATGAAAAACTCCAGGCGCAGTCGCTTGGGGGAAAGACCGGGTGGGTGGGTGGTTGTTTGGCAGCCAAAAGACAGAGACAGCAGTGCTGTTGAGATTACACGGATGTGTCAACTGACAGGCCAAGTTCACTGCTCTGGAAAGAAAAAAAGAAGAGACTTTCCTTCCCAAACACCAAAATAAACAGCGTAATCCTGTCTCTTCCAGAAGGGTACATGCCATTGTCACCTTGCTTTCATCTCTTTCTATAGCTCTTTCTCTCTCAACTATATGCAAAGAAGGGAAAGCACCCTCGCATGAGTTTGTTTTTGTTTTCAGGTTGTATTATTTTCCTAGTCTTCTCTGTCTTTGTCCTGTGTACAGGTCGCAGAGGAGGAAAGGTGTAGGCATGCCAACGAGTGGCGTCATTTGACACAGCAATTCCCCAACCACACTGGTGCACCGTAGGACACCTCCGCCACATTCTTCTGACGAAATATGACGCCGCCGAAGGCTCTGGAAAACAGATGTTGTTCTGCAATGACGTCACTCACATCTTTACTTTCTCCTCCGCGGCCGACTACACTGCGCCCTCTCAGAGTCCCATCATTTCCCGTCCAAGACAATTACACTGCTTCTCTAAACAATGTTCCTGATTGCCTTTAGATCCAATGCCAGCTTCCTGTCTCAAGACACAATAGTTAGCAGGTTCATTTCCATCCCTGTTGGATGGTCATCTGGATGGAGAGACTGAGAGACTTCCTCTCCTCTGCACATAGGGAACAGTGAGTTCTAGGATGAACGCCTTAGTTTCAGTATTGGACGGCCAATTGTTAAGGAAGACCAAAGAAGCAGAAATCCCTTTGAGGAATAGTGTTTGTCATGGACAATGTTCTCCTTCTGTGTCCTATCACTGGCTCTGGCAATGAGATTTTCCTCTCAGACGACACAGAGCAGAAGACTCACGTCATTCTCCATTTCCTTGTCTTGCGTCTCAAATCATGTCTCACGCCTGCAAACAAACATTGGAGGATTGGAGGATATGACCTCAAGGTCCAACATTACCGGTTCTTGCTCATCCAGACCCAAGATCCAACTTTATTACACAACTGTAAGCAGAGCAATACTTATGGTCCGGTACTAACAGAAGCAAGGAGGCCATTCGGGACCAAAGGAGCGGAGCTGGGGCCTTGGCGCCAGTTACGAAATGGAATGGAGTTCGTCAAGGGGCAGGAAGTGCAACTGAGTGAAGCAATGGTTCAGGTACTGGGATCTGTCAACGCAGCGTCCTGGGAGGGATTTCCCAGTCTCACCCCCCACAGGATGTGGTGTTGGGCCATGGGCCAATAGGCATCCAGTACCACCAGCAGGAGCTGTCACGGCAGAGTGTGTAGAAGAGGTAAAGCAGCAGCAGTCCTATGCCCCGAGTGTCTGTCTGCCTGTCTGTCTGCCCACCCCAACCCAGATGAATGAGAGGGGACTTACTCCCTTCCCCAACCTTCTTCATATCCCTCCAAACACCCAAGTTGCTGACTTATTTGTACTGGGTTTGCTGTTGCGGCTTTGGGGCACCATTCTAAACAGTGACACCCCACTGGCTCCAGGACACGCTGTATTAACTGTGTGTGTTATTGTAGGATGCCTTCCCAAACCGATGGCCTGGGCACAGAGAGAGAGAGAGAGAGAGTGCTGCTTGTTTTTCAAACACAAACAGACTCGGCAGGCACTCATTTCGTTGCACTTACCCGAGTGATTTCTCCTGAGGATATGACAGACAGAGCGCTCCACTTTACACTCAGAATCCTGGGCCCCTGTAGCTAGTTACCCACCACAACTGTTACCAATTGGCCCCAATGTAGAGAGGAGAGGTCTCTGGTTGCCAAGCAAAACACAACACTCTGTCGTTACTGGAACTTCACTTGGCACACATCGTGTACGCAGCACTCCGCTTGGATGATATAGTGTAGTGCCGGGCAATTACAGTATTTACAAGAATTTGCGCCTTTCCGTCAAAGTTTTCATCCTCTTTTTCTTCTTAAACTTACCCGCCCCGCCTCGATGCGCATTGTAAACAAGTGAGGATTAGTAAGGGCTGCACTCACAGCTCTGAGCTTTCTAACTTTATAAACTGACAGCGAAACCCGGAGAGAGCAACGCTGAGCTGGGGCCAATAATGTGGAGGGAAAAAAACTAAAACGAGCCATTTCGATTTCATTAAGAAGGACTTGGGTAAAGAAACAGTGCAGAAAATGTGTTTTGGCCAGTCTGACATGTGGGAAGTAGAAGAAATAAACAACGCCACTTTCTTCTCCTAAAAAACATCTAGCGTAGCTAGTAACAACAAGAGCTGTCCGTTTAATTGTTCATAATGGAGTGTCTATTGAGGTTTACAAGAGTACTTGCTGATGGCCAGTTAATGCCATGATTTCTGAAGTGGATCCAAAACCAACAACATACATCAAGACATGTTTATTCATGATGAAAAAATGTGACCACAAAAATAACAAAATCAACAATAATAAAAATAAACACTACATTTGGCCTGTTAGTGTTGCTTGTTCAATGAATCTGATTTATAAAAGGGTTTATAAAGCCTCTAAGGCTCTTAGAAGCTGAAAAGTATGTGTAGAATGGACTGCATATGAGAGGGGATCGATTGGCCTCAAACCAAGGCATTGACAAATGGCACCTTAGGCCCCCATGAAATAGCATTGCCATGAGGTCGAAGATGTGTGTGAGAGTGTGTGTGTGTCTCTTCCTCCTGTGTGTGTCAGTCATTGTCTGTAAGCAATAACACACTCGCCAGGAGCTTTTTGGAGCTGAAGCATCTCCATGCATTTCCTCCCAGCATCTGGTCTTCTGAAGTGCCTCAGCACATGTGCATAGATTAGTCTCACCACAGGGTTGGAATTGCCCCTGCCTCCATAGCCCTCCACCAAGCACGACGGGGTCCGGTACCATTTACCCCTATTTACCCAGAAGATTTGCCGTCCGTCTTCACGCGGACACCCAAAATGGAGGTCAGGTTGACGGATGACTCTGTTTAAGGTGGAACCTCCACTAGAAAGAATGCACTTGAAAGAGAAGCCATAGACATCCCCACCACTGAGCTTTTCACTTTGACGAGTGCAGTCCTATCCCGTCGCTGTGCCCTTGCTTTGACGAAATACAGTTGATTTTGGGTCCGACTGGTGTTAGCGAAACAGGAAGTCAGGTGAATTACGGCAGTGGTTCTCAAACCTCTCCTCAGGGTCCCTCAGCCGTTTCACAATTTTGCTGAAGCCCTGAATTAGCTCACCTGACTCACTTAATCCAGAGCTTGATGAATAGTCAACAAGTTGAATCAGGTGTTCTTGCTCTGGAATAGATTAAATACATGGAACGGCTGGTGGGTCCCCGGGGAGAGGTTTGAGAACCACTGGATTAGGGAGTCCAGCAAAGGGCCGTAAATAGGACTGCCTGGTTTAACCACATTGTAGAAGGACAAGGTGAGGGGCTTATGACCATTTGGAAAGACTAGATCTGCTGGGGTTCTCTGGGGGTGAATCCTTCAAATAACTCGCTTTCCAATGGAACGTGCAAATCCAAACCCTTTCGAGAGAGAAAATGCATTGAGCATTTCTTTCAGGTAAACGTCAACTCTCCCGTGCCGAACGTCGATGTTCTTGGAGCCTCATGGAAGTTCTTGGAATCATCTCAAGGGACATAAAAATTCAAAATGATGCCTCTTTAAAAGAGAAGAAACCCAAAGCGGAGGTCAGGCACACAGAGGAACGTAGTATACTGTTCCGTTGCCAGGTTCTCAGAACCAAACCTAGGTCTTTCATACCCACCAGGCCACAGCCATTCAGGATATTGCTTCAGAGGGTTGCCAGATTCCAGATTCATCCAGCAGCTCCCTATCATGGCCAGTTGCCACTGAACAATGAGAGTGTGATGAGCATGAGGGTGCCAGCAGAAAAACGGCAGAAGAGCACGGGAACCATCATGGGCACGGACCCACAGAAACCACACATCACACTTCCTTACCAAGACCTTGGAGGAGGAGGTGGTAACACATTGAAATGGGGGAACATTTCACTTGTGCCTCCAATGACTCAGTTTAGAGTATGGTGCTAGGAACACCAAGATTGTGGGTTTCCACAAGGGCCACATCAACTAAGAATTTGTTGACAGTTCTGTAAATCGTTTTGCATACAAGTGCCGGCTAAACGACCATGCTGTTATCGTTATTAGGGAAAAGCGGAACAGTACAACAGGAAACACAATCTCTGGACCGATTTCAGAGGGCACAGACGCAGTAAGCATTAGGTCGTTTCCAGGATGTGGCATCGTCTCGCTGGCCTGGCACAGCAGTACTCTAAAAACACCCTGTAGGTATTGTCAATGTAAACACCACCCGCGGAGACTGTTTCTCACCAACAAAACAAATCTGGACTAAGTTATACTGCACCCCTGTGGAGCTGAGCTGAGCTTCCCAGCAGTACACTGAGTGTGTCTAACTGACTGCTAAGAGTTATAGTGGGACTTTGATGTGCAGCCAGGGCCCGTTTAACCCGGAACACACACACACACACACACACACACACACACATTCTGCCAGGACCCTTGTCTGGGTCCAGAGTGAGGATTCACCATCCATAATAACGGCAAGTCCCTCACTGTCCATTGACAGTGGAGAAGGAGAAGGAAAGATAAGTCTCAAACAGAAAACTATGATGGAGACTTTTTATTATGGAAAACTGATTCCACCGCCAGCTGTTGTTTAGCCACTCAGAGTACAGGAATGTGTAACAAGAGACAGTTTTGGTATTGAGTATTAAAAAAGCATCACGATAATGTGACAAATCTGAGACTGACTCATGTGAAGCGAGACCTAAGTCAGTGACATCTATGAGCTGAGTAAGAAATTAGAGGGCAAAGGGGAAAGGCCAACAGGATGTACTTCCAAGTGGGCCAATCTGGTTGAAAAGACGTCACTGTAACCAGTTTACAACCAGCGTCGTTTTGCATGCTGGGTTTGCTTTAGCATGATTGCCCTTTAGAATGGTTCCTTACATGTCCCAGGGCTCCAAGTTCCTTTAAGTTACCACAGTGCATCTGAAATCTGCTGCTGATCTATGCTGTGAACTGGGTTCAAAGTTTTGATTGGATCAGAAGAACTCCATAACACCTCTGATAGGGGTGATATCATTGGCTTGTAAAAGTTCCATTGCACTTCATAGAAAGAGTAAAATAACAGCAAGTAGGTGAAATAATAAAGTCACCTTCAAACATACACAACAAGTTATTTTCTCTTCTGAAAGCTTCCCTGGAGCTGTTTTTATTTATAACTGTATATTACTTTAATTTATGATACCATTATAAACTGAGAGAGACCGACCGACCGACCGACCGACAGACAGACAGAGAGAGTGTGAGAGAGTGAGCGAGACAGACAGAGAGCGAGAGAGACAGAGAGAGAGAGAGGTGGAGATACTATTGTGGTAAAAGTCCCTCTATTAAAATGTTTAAAACCCACAAATTTGGGCCGTGGCAGGGCTATATGCTGTTGTAGCTCATGCCAGAATAAATGTTTGGGTACGGTGTTCCTGAAAAAACATCCATACAGGAAAAATACCCCCCCCCCCCCTCCCCACGTAGCTTCTGGACACCAAGGAAGGTATTTCACCACCAAAACACGCACCAATACATGCTGCAATCGTGCACACACACAAACGGACACGCGCTCGCGCTGTTGTGAGAAACAGACAGGCACGTACACACACACGCTCATGTACTGAACATACATAAGCGCAACCTATCTAAATGCCATCACAACGTACATAGGAAAACTACGTGAAAAGAAGAGGGGTTTAGAGGAATATTATGTCGCAATCGTCTCCACAGCTGCGAGTGCATTCTGTATAATTACAGAAAGCCCTCACCGCTGATGAGGAACATGAGTAGGTGGTGACCGCTTACAGACAGGGAAACCACCTCTAAGGTACAAAACAAATTAACAAACTTTAATTGACATTTATGACTTTCCCTCCTCCCAAAACCTCCCCTCAAATCCACAACTCAGTCCCCACAAAACCTCCCATTTCATCATCAGAACCGTCTCAGCTGTCGTCTGCTCTACTGCCCACTGGTTGCGATGTAGCTGAATTACAGCGCGTTGTACCGCACAGGGCAGCAGCCAACCAGCACACTGACCAGACAGTCAGTATCCTCAATGCACTGACGTGGATGTGTGATTACATGCTCTTGTTGCTGTGTTCAAGACACCTCTGTATAGATAAAATATGGTTATGTTGTGACTGAAAGGTCAAACAAGGCTGATGTTCCTTCATATACGGCCTTGGCTGGCAGAGAGCCATAGAAACAGAAGCTGCCATAGGGAGGGAGCAGTAAGATGAAACACCGGCATGCCCTGTGATGTCGAGATCTGTATCTGTCTGGACTCGGTCTTCCAGCCAGTATCAGCTCCCATCCAAACGCCAGTCAGTGCACGAACCCCCTAGAAAGACTATTCTAGATCCTTCACCTCGTGTCTACTCTACTTCACCCTGACAACAGAACACAGACAGGTAGGTACAGTAACACAGTTGGTCTCCTTTGCTCTTCCACAACATTTCACTTTGTGTCTTTTAAAACAAACACTTTGCTGTCGTGGATCCTAGCATAATATACACTGAGTGTATAAAACATTAGGAACACCTTCCTAATATTGAGTTGCACCATATTTTGCCCTCAGAACAGCCTCGATTCATCGTGGCATGGACTCTACAAGGTGTCGAAAGCGTTCTACAGGGGACGCTGGCCCATGTTGACTCCAATGCTTCCCACGGCTGTGTCAACTTGGCTGGATGTCCTTTGGGTGGTGGACCATTGTTGATACACACCCAGCAGCGTTGTAGTACTTGACACAAACCAGTGCGCCTCTTTTGTCTTGCCCATTCACCATCTAAATGGCACACACAGCCAATCCGTGTCTCAATTGTCTCAAGGCATAAAAATCCTTCATTAACCTGTCTCCTACACCTTCATCTACACTGATTAAAGTGGATTTAACAAGTGACATCAATAAGGGATCATAGCTTTCACCTGGTCAGTCTATGTCATGGAAAGAGCAGGTGTTTTTTTTTTACTCAGTCTGGTTGGAAAACAGAACAGCAGCGACCTAGAATCAAATGGGAACAGTATTAAGCCAAAACCATAACAGACGAGAAAAATAAGATGATTGGCTAGATCAAAAGGACTTGGTTGTTCATCCGAGCGTAGGCGATCTGAGAGACACAACACAGAGAGCGAACCTTCAACGTTCAACAAAACGAGGCTAAAAGAGCTCATTTGTGAGGCCAAACTGCTTTCGAAGCTCACCGTACTATTACAGGGAGGGAGCCGTGAAGATGGCTTTAATCAAACTCCATGTGTTTATCTTGTGGATTTCACACACAGAACAACAGATCAAATAGAGTGGACAGAAACAGGATTTCCACTTTTGAAGCATTTCAAAAGCCTTATCGTGGAAACAAAGTCAGATAGGTGATACTCATCCGCCGCGGTTTCAAATAATCATGTTATGGTTAAAGCCTTTGAGCTGCTCTTTCGGTCTTTGATTGTGATCGGTTGTCTCGGCGCAGGCTTGAGGGTGACATGATCGCCATTGGTCATATCATGGTGTTAACTCAGACGAGTAATCTTCACGGGTGATGTCAGACACCTGTGGCAAAAGACTGGAACAGAAGAGGGGACTCACACGACTACAGTGTTCAGGATTACAGTACGGCGATATGAGATGGACTTCATATCATGCAATATCTAATACATACATTACTTCATGGAAGCAAATCACACTTGCCCCCCAAAACGTACGATAGGACCAACTTAAAATCAAACGTAATAAGTAGGCTACAACTTGGCAATGACACTCCCCTGACATTTATTGACAATTAGACCAAATGCCATTTAAAATGTGCTTATTAAGGTGTCTTTAGAGATGAGTAAACAATTCAACCATCCCCACCAATTCCACTGTAAAACATGTGTGCGGAGCGTTTTCAATAGTCTAAAGAGGTATGCGTTCCCATCACCGAGAGACTGTGAACAAGCCTGGCGTCTGGAGTCCCCTCATCATCACCATCCTCCACATTTTCACTTATGGAACGACTCCCTTCAAAAGCTCACCAAAGACTTGAGACGCTAATGAAGCATTACCTAATTCAAACATGAAGTCTCCCTCTCTTTCCCTAGCTCCGTCTCCCCGTTCCTCTGCATCAGCTGTGATGAATGACTTCTAATGAGTCCCTGCTGTGTGGTTCAACTGGCTGCTTCTTCTTCTCCCCCCCCCCTCTCTCACTCCCCCTCTTTCTCTCTATGGATGAAATCATTGGAAAATGACCCGTCTCTAGGCTGCCTCGTTTCAATGCCATTGCACAGTGTTTCTAAGCCCATGCTTAACACCGAGTTCAATTTTACTGTGCGACTTTTACCCAACCCCAGCCCTCTACAGGTAGCTTGTGCCTCCCCTCAGCCACCCTGTCACCCTCATATGAACCTGTCCTATTCACTAATCACAACCTGAGTGTGAACACATGCCCCGTATATTCCATATGTGTGGCATGTTAAAAAGTGACAGCGGTGAATATTCTCTCTACTAAAAAGGAGAGTAGATGAAGGTCTCTGCTCTTTAGCCCTGCCGAAATGGGAACCACCTGCTGGACTGAGGTGATGGGTAGGTCTAAGCCTTTCCACTCGTTATATGGGGTGACCCACTTTACCTCCAGACGGGTGGCGAAGAAGGGGCGGTACTTTAAATACATTTACTCCACCGAGATCCCGGCGGGTTCCAAACCGTTGGATGTGGCTTCCAAACCGGAGTCGTTAGCGATTAAGTAAACAGAGTGGGAGATTTGTTCTCGCTGTCACTCACGTTAGCCAACTAGGCCCGGCAGAGCCAAGCAAGAGCCGAGTCAGAGCCAAAGTAACATTAAATTGCAGGGAATCCTTTGCCTTCCACCAAAAGGGAAAGTGCCAGCTGAAATTGCAACCTCACCACATGGCAAATGCACTTTCCTTTCCCCATGCAGCAATCTGCGATGAAGCCCTCCTGGGGGATATTACAGAGCGATATTAAGACGTTAAGGCCAGTTTGGCGTTAAATTGTACACATACCACTGTGGTGAGGTAACGCTCCTTGAAAATTAATAGCAGTGACACGGGTATGTGAACAAAGGTACGGTAATCATAGTTAACCCCTTAGCTTCTGAGGAGGGCTAGTGAGGTTGGTGCTGTCAAGGCACCTGAAGAGAAGTTCTGGGTCAAACACAGGTTGGTCGATCGATGCTGAAATTCAGTCGAACCCACACTATGGCAAACACACAAAACTGTGAAAATGCAAGCTTTAAGTGATGGAGAAGTGACAAAACATGTTTTATCTCAGTGCAAGAACAACATGATATTCCCTCCATGACCTTAATAGGCCACAGGACTCAACCATCTGATTGACGTTTGGAAAGGAACAAGACAAATGTACAATCCTGGAGTGTGTTGCGCAGTCTAACAGCAGCCATTTTAAAACCTTAACGCCAGCTAAGACCATTTAATGTCATCTAAGACACTTTAAAGAGGCAGATTACTCAAAGACATGGTAATGAGAACGACTTGAACCAAAAGTTTGTTTCCAAGCATTGTCTCATTCTAAAACAATCAAATAGTTAAGAGGGGGGATGAGCCTGCTGGTGAAATCATAGTTTACTTCCCTTACATGGAGTTTTTACTGCTTATTAGTTTGTGGTTTTCCAAGGGATAAAATACACAATTAATAGTTTGCGAATGAGCGTGTCATTGCCAGGCAATCTGGATGTGGTTGTTGTGAGGGGAGGACCGAGGAGCCTCTCCCACTGACTCTCTGGGCCCAGGACAGGGCTCTGAGCTAGGGGACATCTGGAGGTGATCTGGGGCCTCGCTGGACCCGGCTGAGAAAAAGACGAGGTGCAGATGAGCTGGAGCCGGGCGACACCTCGGTCTCTGACGCCCTGCCCTGGGCTGCTGCTGTGGGGTGGTGAGTTGTCTCCATCAGAGAGAAAACGTGTGTGTGTGTGTGTGTGTGTGTGTGTGTGTGTGTGTGTGTGTGTGTGTGTGTGGTGTGGTGTGTGTGTGTATGTGTTGAGTGCGCCAGACCAACGTGTTGGACCGGACAGCTTCTTCCTCAGTCTCCACTTTCACCCACGCCAAAGTGGGGACGGGTGGTCGGACACCACTGGTTGATGAGTAACCCGATGAGTGACTCTTTATACTGGAGTATGAGACGGAGAGGCAGCCGGCTAATCTTCACATCCCCTTTAAATCATCCAAAGACAATCATCAAACACACTCATCCCTTTAAGACCAATAACATCCCCACAGTGAGGACAGTTGTCAGCTATCAGTCTTGTTAATTGCTGACAAGTGTCAGGAGGAAAGTTGGCACTTGTAATTGTTTATTCGAGGATGCTGTGGATGTGATATTGCACATGCTGTGCTTAATGGGCAATATACGTAGGGTTGAATTGTCTTGGGTTGAGTTTTTTATTCAGCTATTCCAAGCACAAATAGCCGTGGAAAGGCTTTGCCGCTCCCTTTAAAAGCAGACTCAGGGTCATTCGATCCATAGGGCTCTATAGCACTGGAAATCCCTTAGCCAATGAGAAAAGATGGTCAACAAAATGGGAAAAGAAAGAAATACATGAACAAGAGTTTTTTTTTATCCCGCCTCTTCTTTCAAGGCTGTTCACTCTCTGGTGGTGAAGCGAGCTAAACAAGGCCACATTCTAATCGAGCTAATTGTGTTAGAAGGGTAAATGATCATTAAAGTTCAATTAGGGTTAACCGCATTGCAATGCATTCCCATTCCTCAGTGTGTTTTGAAAACAGCTCGCTTTTAATCTGTCATCTCGTTCATATTCCGCTGCAAATGATTGTTTAGTATGCTTTTTATACACATACGCCACTATCGCTCATGTTTGAGATTGTGCCAGAACCTGCAATATAACATTCACACTGCCCTCAGTGCACTGACATTATTGGTGCAAAAGAGAGAGAAAAAAGACTGGGTTGGAAAAAAGAATGGACTTTTCCTCAATAATTCCATTTACTTTCCGTACAGTTGTCCTAACATGACAAAGAATGTGTGAAGAGGTGTAAAATGTCCCTCTCCGGGCCAGGCCTCGCCCTCTCCGTCACATAGTTGGCACACCCATAGACCACTCCTCTTTTCCGGCATCTGGGAATTCCTGCCTGTTGCCTTTTAATGTGGGTCTCATTTCTGCTGCTAGTGTGTGTGTGTGTTGCTAACGACTGTCACGAGCGGAGCGCCACACTCGTTCCAGATGTACAGCAGCTAATGAAAGCCAAGATCCACCGAGCAAGACCGACGGCGGGAATACCTCCTACACGCTTTATGGCATCTGTAAAAATCAAACATTTAAATACAATAAATCGGAGAATTCTCTCTCTCTTGCTCCCTCCTCTTTCTCGCTCTCAGACAAAAACGAAAGCTTTTGTCGAGGTCTCTGAGCTGCGACAGTATTTAAGCGGTTAACAGTAGACTGCCGTTTGCACAGGGAAAACACGTTGTTTAGCCTCGACCACAATACAGATCTACACAGAGATAGTCTGTGTATTCTTGGTCTGTTGTTTCAGAGCCCAAACTGCATATGAATCATGGGAAGTGCCTGAGATGAGAGGAACGGCAATACTGTGTCAACCAAAACACAAACTATTCCAACGTGTATGACACATGGGAAAGCCCCGACCGATGCCAGGTATAACCACTTTTTCTCCAGTGTCGCTATATAATGCTGTTAAATGTGTGACTGGAGAATCAGCCTACTGGCAATTCTCCAGTTCAGCCACATAAAGAAACATTAGACACTCATTTAGGTATGTGGCCTTTCTTCACAAACCACCGTTGGCAGAGGAATCCATGCATTGGGATAACATCTCTTTAAATCACTCGATGGTTGAGGTAGTACTACACTAGCCTGGTCCCAGATCTGTCTGTGCTGTCATGTGTGGTTGCGCAGGAGTTGGTAAGACGGCACAAACAGATCTGGGACCAAGCTAAGGTACTACTACACAACCTGAAAAAGTTCCTGAGTTCCAAAGCTTGGACTTCCATGAAAAGGATATGACTTAATCAATCCTGACTGTTGCGTTGAATTGTTCTCTTTAATACATGAACGGCAGTTTGCCGCATAGCTCTCTCCTCCAGCTGGACTGTCTTTGTGATCCCATCCTGACCACCTCATCTTTATCAAAAACCCCCTCTGGAAAAATATATATAGGAGTAACCGACCAAATGCCTCACCAGCCATTTGTGAGACAGTGCAAGACAAGCAAATGGAACCTCAAACAAGAAGCCATTGGGAAGTGAAAATAGTGAAACCATTTGCAAAATCAGGGACATGGCACATGCAAGGCCAGCAAATGGAATGTCAAAGAAGATGAAGCTGTGCGAAGAAGTGAAAAGAGTGAATCAATCTCACAGGGAAAACTTAAGTAGACGTTTGAATGATGAAGCTACCTTCTCCAGAAACCCTTTGAGTTCCCACATGCTAATTTGCTAGCGGTCGCAAACAGAAGATCATTCATCACCATGCGGTCGCTTGCCCTTGCCTGAATCCCCTTCACCGCCTCATTGTTACTTTGTCCCCTTCCACTCTGCCGTAGTGACACTGTGCCCCAGACAGAGACGGATGCAACTACCATCAGGTGGGACAAGGAGATGGCATATGATTGATCGTGTCCAGGTCAGGATTTGTCAAACAGGAGGCCCGTCTAGCATTTTCCCGCCTTTGCTATTTGTCACTCGATCACAGAGCAGTGTCATTATGAATGGGGTGGGCAGTGAATTCATACTCCTGCAGCAGCGCTAGTCTGCACAGTAGACATTCCCAGATAATGTAGACATTATCCTGGATAATGACGTAATTTCAACCAGCTTCTCCCGCTGGATTGGTTGTTCCCAGATCTTGCTCAATTACAACTTGATCACATTCGTCAGATGATCTCTATGAGAAAGAAGCAGGAGAGAAGCGTAACTGCGGTGAGATATTTAGAATACGTCATTTCAAATGTCCTTTTCCCCAAAGGCTATTAAAATGACTGCATATGGAAAGACCTGTGCAGCCCACCACCTTCTCGCCCAGAGTTCTGTCCACAAACCTCTGGCAAGTTCCCAGGCCTTTCAGGAAATATTTTCCATCTGAGTCAGAAGTTTAGAGTGTCACAGTCACCAAATGGGCATGAACCCGGTTATACAAGCTGAGGCAGACCCTATGTACTGATCCAGGACCAGCTTACCCTCCCCAAATCCTAACCTTAATCATAAGGAAAGAAAATGTTAAACTGACCTTAGATCAGTGTCCCTACTCTGACCTATAAAGACCCGACTCAGAGGAAGTGACTAAATATGTACATGCTCTGAGACTGTTACAGAAAGGAGGGCTTCCACAGAACACCTTCAGTGACGAGAGAGATTTGTGGAAAATAACAGTAGTGTGACTCAAGTCAAATTAGGCTATTCTTCAATGAGAGAGGGTACAACACGGCAGCCAGCAGTAGCACTTGACACGTTCAGCGTTCCAAAGCACCATAACACTGAACCTGAACCTTAGAACTGTCCATGAAGCACCAACAGACTTGTTTTAAGGTGTTAGGATTGAAGGTATACAAGGTGTATTTTCTTCTATCTGGTACATGAAGAATCCTCCCTATTTCCAACTCTGTGGGGCAGAGTCGTGTCAAACTCCAGCCACCAAGTCAGTTGGTCATTTCCACTCTCTGTAACTGCTACTCAAAGCTCAGTGACACCAGACAAGAGTTGGGCGTGTCTTCATGTATGACGACACCCATTTTCGTGACACGAACACTACCCCCACTTCTTCATCCCCAAGCCCTACTAAGTTGTTACCTTACCACCCTGCCCTTGGCTCGCAGCTGGAGCAAAGAGGACGGGCGATAAATCAATCGTCGACTTCGCCCTGGCAACCCGGCTCCGCCTCAACACCGAGCGCCGCCATTAGCGCACGTTTATTTGTTCGCGGGACTGTTTCTCTGAAGAGGGTGACCAAGAGCTCTGTTCTCCACAGCCAGGGTTGACCACCCCGCTGGTGAGGTCACTCCAGCAGTTCTAACAAACAGTCCAGAATGTTCCCGGGTTCCACTATTTATTTGGACCTCATTAGAGTTCCCCGGCCGCGACTCTGATGATGCAGCAGCGAATCAATGATGTAATTATTAGTGGGAAATAACAGACTAATGGCTATGTCATAGAAACATATCTCCTTTTTTTCCCAGCATAAAGAGTCCTTTACAAAGAGAGAGGGTGGTAGTTGTTGCTTACTATTGAGGCCTAGAGATGACACACAGATCTGTGACCAGGTTATCTTGCCAGGTCCTATATACAGTATAGTCATTGTCATGCCAAACAACCATAAGAGTTGGCTATACAGCACAAACAGATCTGGGACCAGGCTAGCCCATAGGCCCGTCCTCAACACTGACAATAGACTCCTATTATGACCTGATATGGCTCAAGTCATAAAAATGTAAAATAAATAAGTTATCACTTACTCATACAGAAATGGATACATGTCGAACAACCTTAGCAAGTGTCCGACATAACAATCCTGGATGTTTAGGTCACATGTATTATTATCTGTTCAAAAAGATCTTCCTTCAGGATCTTTCCGTCATCTTCCACCAGCAGATCTTAATCTAAATGAAGTTTTGTTTCTCTCTCTCTGTTCCGAATGAGCTCACTTCTGTACAAAAATATAGTAGTCCAACAGAAAGACATGGACACCGATTGTGAAGTCCACTCAGAGTGTTATTAGCAAAACAGAAAAAAAGGCAGGCAGGAGTACACAGAGGTCACGGCTGGGATATTTGATGTGCAAGCGGTGAGCAGCACGTTTGGCGGAGTCGTCGCAGGACCACAGTCTATTTATTAAAGTGGAGACGAGGTAGAGGAAAGGAAATAGAACAAACAGCAATGACTGATTCCTCTGAAAGGTTTGTGAGTGGGGAATTTGAAGGGGCTCGGCTTAGCGGGAAACTTTGCATCAAACAGCGTGTGGAAAATAAATGAACTCATCCATCCATTTGATCAGCCCACGTCGACTACGTTGGATTTTCTAATGAGGCTTGTAATAGGGAAGATAGACAAACCCTGGAATGAAAGGGTGTGTGTGTGTGTGTGCCCGTACGGTTAACCACACACCCTCCTTTCCCTGGTTATTCCAACCAAAGTGAGGGTCTATTGTGGAAAACTAGTCTCTAAAGCTGGAACCCTCCTCAGCCCCGCGAAAAGACCCACTTTTACAAGACTGCCCGTCACTCATAATCACAGACCGCTGTGACACGGGCTGATGTCATTGTTCCAGACCCGAATCAGAGAAATATCAACACCAATAAAGTCAAACAATGTTGATTCTAGCAGCAAAAACCTTCATTTCGTTGATATAGAACATTTAGTGAGACGCACAGGGACATTTTCTGCCACATTGAATTTGGAAATAAAAATATGGTTGATTTCAGCCACATTATGTCGGAAATATGAATACGCCTGGTGATGATACACATCATAAATAATCTTCACACCCAAAAACTTAGATTGACTTTTTCTTTTTATAGGTATTGAAGAAACAGGGAAAAAAAGAGGGAAAAATCTACTGTCCAAATGGGAAAAAGGCTTTCTTGTCTTCACAGTTCACAACTGCAAAGCCTGGGGATTAAAATTGCTACTACCTTGCTCAACTCTTCCTCACCATTCAATGTAGATTCATTGTGTTTTTTAAGACAGGGCTGGAAGAGAAACCGAGGGCCTCGGGTTCATTTCTTAAACTCATAACAGGTCACCTTCACAGATGACCCTGGCATCAAGCTCTCTCCCAAAAAGGAGCCGACTGCAACCTCCACTGCACTCAGGTCAGAGGCTAGCTCCGAGCACAGAGCTTAATCTATTTACAGGGAAACACTGCAACAGGACTGAGATCAGAAGAAAAACAGAACCCCTAAAAAGACAAAGAAAGGGAACACTCAAACTGTCAGAGTCTAGGCTTTTTAAATGAAATCAATTTTCCCTGCCTCTCCAAAAGCATTATGCTAGCCTGTTACTTTTTACGTTGTCGATTTTGTCATTTAATACAAGTAAGAAATGCAGCACCTACAAAGCTGTACGAAGCAATAATACGGGTCAACTCGGCAAGAAAAACATTCCAAACGCCTATTCTCATGAAGTATGCAGAAAACATTAACCGAACCTCTGTGCCTCATATAAGCGCATATAAAGGATTAACTGTTCTGTTAGGTAAATGAGGTTGTGTGTGTGTGTGTGTGTGTGTGTGTGTGTGTGTGTGTGCCCTGAGTGTGTGCGTGCTTCCATCATGCATTTAGGTATATAGCCCTATAGCTTAAAGACCTTTTTAAAAGGTCTTTAAACACATTCTTAATTAATTGTACCATCAAATACAGTATGCCCATCAGAACCTGGTTGGTATGATGTCTTCAGGGTGGCACGGATTGGTTTGGTGTGGATCCAAGTCACCCACCAGTTTCTCCAGCCTGCAGCCACGGCTTCCTCTCCCCCAGCACCCTGCAAGGCCTGTGGGGCCCTATGCGGACCGTCCCGCCCCTAAATCAAGCATGGGAACTCCCAGGCCAACAGCAATCAGTATGCCTGGCTGTTTGAAGTCCTTCCCTGGCCTCCCCTGCTCACCACGCTGTGTGATATATCCTCCTTTTTCCACCTGTCCCACACCTCTTCTGGGACCATGACATCTCAGCCATAACTCACAGAGAGGAGAGAGAGAAGAAGGAGTGGAGAAAGAGGAGGTGGAGAGAGGAGGGAGAGGGTAGGGGAACAGAGACAGGGAAGATGGGAGGAGGCAGAGGAGAGAGGAGGTAGAGGTGGACGAGGCAGAGGAGGTGGAGAGAGGAGGGAGAGGGTAGGGGAACAGAGACAGGGAAGATGGGAGGAGGCAGAGGAGAGAGGAGGTAGAGGTGGACGAGGCAGAGGAGGTGGAGAGAGGAGGGAGAGGGTAGGGGAACAGAGACAGGGAAGATGGGAGGAGGCAGAGGAGAGAGGAGGTAGAGGTGGACGAGGCAGAGGAGGTAGAGAGGAGGCAGAGGGAAAAGTAGAGCGAGAGAGAGAGAAAGAAAGAGGAAAGAGAGGGTAAAAGAGAGGTTAATGCCTCGATCACACCCATAGCGTCACTGCGCAAAATGGTACGATGCATCATCGGGATATGTGTGCAACAAAAGTTCAACATTCACCTTCTGCTACCATTTCTGCCAAGCCGTCTACGCACACAGATTGACGCATACGTTCAATAAATCCAACGTATAAAGCCACACAGAACGCACTGCAACTGCCTCCGCAACGCAATGCTGCAAGGCAAGCGAAGCGCTCCGTTGGAAAAGAATGTACTTCTAGTGTACCAAAATGCAACGACACTGCGAGGCGTAAGGAGAGAAAATACAGAGAAGGGAGAAGAGAAGGGCAGAGGTAAAGAGGGGAGGAAGAGAGAAAGCGAGGGAAGCCTGTAGGCTCCAGAGCCCTGAGGGCCTGTGTGAGAGACCGGGTGAGTAATAGTCAGTTGGTCTCGTGAACTCTGAGCCCCACTGTAAATTCAGATGGGAAGCCGGTGGAGACTGCAAGATGTTGGACTGATCCACTATTGGACCCCCCCGTTTATCACCTCTATGTAATACCCCCGGGGACAGGCATACAGGTGGGCCGGTCCGTGAGACCAGGCTGGCCTCCTAACACTCTTATTTGCCGGGTTTGGTTTCAATTTCAACCAGGCGGACCTGGTTAGAGGTTCGAACATACACAGGGGACTAGGCTGCGTTTGGAGATGCATTCGGTCGTGATCAAAAATATGGAAAGCGTGAAAGAGAGAGCCGTTTATCAAAATCTTTGGACAAAGTGCACTTTAGGGGAATGTGGACTGCCTAGCTAAAATATCAAAGCCACTTTGTATCAGGGCTGAAGTGTTCAATCGCCTGCTCCGCTCGCTTGCTGCTGGGGCATCGGGTCCGGACTCTCAGTTAAACTTACAGGCGTCGCGACGGACGTTTTGCCGCTCCGAGGTCTTTTGTTATTGGAAACACTGACGCCATGCACTTTAAAAGAAACGCGAAAAGAGAATAACACGTCGGTTCGGACTCTGAGGATTAAAGGGGAACCAATGATCCTTCTCTAGCTCAATAAGGTAAGAGGAGAGCAGGCTGAAACAATCAAGCCGTAGCTACCCTCTCTCTGACTCGGGGAGGATCGCAGGCCAAACGTCTACTTGTTTGTTCCCAGCAGTAGAAGGGAAACTCATTTTTGTTTCCATCTCAAAGGTCATTCGATTACGCATCCCTGCGGGATCTGTTTCAGTACAGCCTCAGAAAAGGACCATACAAAGTAATCTGACCTAACTTGGAACTGGCCGTCTAAAATAAACACACTATAAATAAATTGAAATATGCATTGAATATGATTAGGTGTCCATCAAAACGGCTGAAGAATATAAACAAAGTGGTGTGATTTTGGGGCTATGGCTTCATCCGATCCTCTCCGTTAGGACTAACAAGATAACTAAGAAGCTGTTTAACATTATTGGGATATAGCCTACATTTACAATGTCCCAGAGGAAGGGGTCTGGGCTCTTTAGGGAGAGAACATCAATCATGTCATCACATTGTGCTCATGGCGGGAGAAAGAAAAGCACCATTTAGTCCAACGGCCCACTAATTGTCAGGCCCACGGGGTTGTGGCGTTGTGGTGCGCCCGGGACATGCCAAGAACAGCAAGCAGGAACTAATGAACTCCGTGTAACGTTCCTCTATCAGACCACTAAGCCCATTCACTCTATACGCTCTACAGTCAATATACAGTGAAACCAAGCCTGTTAGAAGTCCTTCTCGATCTTCCTCTGCCTCCTATGGGCTTTGAGTGTCCTCCACATGTCAAGAGGGCCCTAACATATTCTGTTCTCAGAAAACATCGCTTTGAAAAGAGACAAAGGCCAAAAGTGGCAAGTGATCGTTTTTTTTTTAAAGGCCCGGTGCAGTTAAAAAACTAAATTTCCTGTGTTTCATATATATTTCCACACTAGGTTGGAATAACACTGTGAAAATTATGATAATGCCCTTTTAGTGTAAGAGCTGTTTGAAAAGGCAGCCTGAAATGTCTTCCTGTTTGGACTGCCTGGTGACATCACCAGGTTGTAAATTAGTTAATAGACAGATTCCTAAACCTCTCTGCCAATAACAGCAAGTTTTCAGTTTTCCCCTCCCCACTCAGACCACTCCCAGACAGTCCTAGCAAAATTGTTGCTTAAGAAATTGTTCTTTGCTACAAAAGGTATTTTTGTTTATTTTAGATTTTTTTTATTGAAAGGTACTTAAATGTTACCCAGAAATGATTGGATATTGAGACAAAAACGGCTGCATTGGACCTTTAAAATGAATAATCAGGCAAAACTGGAGTCTCTTGTGGATACAACTAAGAAATGTATAGTTAAGATGTAGAGTGTACAGTTGAGGAAACAATGAGATCTAATGGTCCTGCGAGGCGGATGATGACTATCTGGCATCCTACAACCTTTTCTCAAGTGCCGTCTGCCTCCTATGACAGAGCTATTTACAGCAACACAGCCATTACCTCAAAGCGGATCTGATTCCAGGACAGCACTTGTCTCTCTCCGCAAACGCATTAAAACAGTGCGTCAGGAGCTCACATTCCTCCTAACCAGACTATATAGCCTGACACAGTCACAGATCCACCACCAGCAGAGCTCTTCCCGAAGGACGGCTGGACGTTTTCTGAGAGCTCACCGTGAGGTCACTTTAACAATAAAGATGCATCGTCTACGTCCCAATTGGCACCCTATTCCCTATATAGTGGACAATTTTTGACCAGGATCTGGTCAATAGTAGTGCACTATGTAGGGAATAGGGTACCATTTGGGATGAACACTTTCTTTAATTCTGTGACCAAGGTGGCATGGAACACCTGTAAAGGGTACTGACCCCTATTCCATGACTGATTGATTTCACACAGTGGTTTGGAGTAGGGTGTGGCTGGTCTGGTGTGTGGCTGGTAGAACTATGCATGAACTATATACACCCTCCCCTTGTTAGGGAGACACACACAATATAATAAAGAGCTTGGGTCTTACTGTAGGGGTGAAAGGTAGGGTGGACTTATCTGATTGACGCAGAGTAGGTCGCAGAAGCAATAGCAGATGTAAGACAGACAGACAGACAGACAGACAGACAGACAGACAGACAGACAGACAGACAGACAGACAGACAGACAGACACCTCCTTACCATTCTGCTCGTCCAGCTCGTTGCCTATATCCTGACCCATCACCTTCTGTCGGCTGATGACGGCAGCTAACGCGTCCAACCCAGCATCCTGAACTGTTCAGAGAGAGGGAGAGAGACAAAGGGGTTAACTCAGCCCTGTTCAGCATGATAGAGAGACAGACAGAAATAGAGAGAGGCTCCATAAGAGAGAGACCTATACATTATAGCAGGGTTCCCCAACTGGCGGTCCATGGGCCGAATTTGGCCCAAGGGGGATTTTATTTGTCCCTCCAACTTTTCTGAGCAAAAAAATAGTAAATCCTGCAAGGGTAAGCGTTGATACTATGATGACAACCTGCTTAACTACACATTTGTTTCCTCAAAAGTATATATCTACAGTGCCTTCATAAAGTATTTAAACCCCTTGACTTATTCCACATTTTGTTGTGTTACAGCCTGAATTTAAAATGGATTACATTTAGATTTGTAGGGCACTGGCCTACACACAATACCCATTTTTAAAATACATGTTATGTTAACAAATTAATTAAAAATGATAACTAAAATGTCTTGAGTCAAGAATTCAACACATTTGTTATGGCAAGCCTAAATAACTTCAGGAGTAAAAATGTGCTTAACAAGTCACATAGTAAGTTTCTTGGACTCACTCTGTGTGCAAAATAGTTTTTAACATGATATTTGAATGATTACCTCATCTCTGTACCCCACACATACAATTATCTGTAAGGTCCCTCAGTCAAGCAGTGAATTTCAAACACAGATTCAACCACAAAGATCAGGGAGGTTTTCCAATGCCTTGCAAAGGGCACCTATAAAAAATGTAAAGTAAATAAAAAAACAGACATTGAATATCCCTTTGAGCATGGTGAAGTTATTAATTACACTTTGGATGGTGTATCAATACACCCAGTCACTACAAACATACAGGCGTCCTTCCTAACTCAGTTGCCGGAGAGGAAGGAAACCGCTCCAGGATTTCACCATGAGGTGACTTTAAAACAGTTCCAGAGTTTAATGGCTGTGATAGAAAACTGAGGATGGATCAACAACATTGTAGTTACTTCATAATACTGTGAAAAGAAAGAAGCCTGTACAGAATATAAATATTCCAAAACATGCATCCTGTTTGCAACAAGGCACTAAAGTAAAACTGCAAAACAAATTCAAAGAAATGAACTTTATGTCCTGAATACAAATAATTATGTTTGGGGGAAATAAAACAATGCATCAATGAGTACAACTATTCATATTTTCAAGCATAGTGGTTGCTGTATCATGTAATGGGTATACTTGTCATCAGCATGGTCTACAGATTGTTTTAGGATAAAAATAAACAGAATAGAGCTAAGCACAGGTAAAATCCTAGAGGAAAACCAGGTTCAGACACAGGGAGAGAAATTCACGTTTCAGCAAGGCAATAGCCTAAAACACAAGGCCAAATATACACTGGAGTTACTTACCAAGACGGCATTGAATGTTCCTGAGTGGCCAAGTTACAGTTTTGACTTAAATCTACTTGAACCAACTTGACAGAGCTTGAACAATTTTAAAAAGAATAATGTGCAATTATTTTACAATCCAGGTGTGAAAGGCTTACCCAGAAATACTCACAGCTGTAATTGCTGCCAAAGGTGATTGTAACATGTATTGATGAATACTTATGTAATCAAGATAGATTCATGTTTTATTTTTCATATTTATTTTGCAAATGTTAGAATCTTTTTCCACTTTGACAGAGTATTTTGTGTAGATCATTGACAAAAAAAAATGACACTTAAAACCATTTTAATCCCGCCTTGTAACACGTCAAAATGTGGAAAAAGTCAAGGGGTGTGAATACTTTCTAAAGGCACTGTATATATTTGTATTTATAAGACAGTAAAAACACCCCCAAATCAGCTCTAAGGGATTTTCATTTTGGAAATCTGTTCCAAAGTATTCACATGCATTATAGAGAGAGATATGTGATCGTATACAAATGTAAGCAATGTTTGAAAATATGATGTTTTAGTGAAATATATCTGTTTTGTCTTCTTGCTGTCATTTTGCAGTCTACAAATGATTTGCAATTGCGTTCCGTCCCCCTGACCATCCCCCCAAGAAGAAAAAAAATGGCCCATAGGTGAATCTAGTTCATGATTCCTGCATTATACAGTTCATCAATAAACAACCCACAATTAGGAAAACCCCATTCAACTCACAGACAAATACTCTAGAGCACATCACGCATCCACACAAAAATGTGTCAAATGTAGAATCGGTGAGATGGTAAAACTATAAAGACATGCCCAAATTCTTCATTAATGACCCATTGTTAGAGAGGGAGCAATTTTGTGCACTGTGATTTCACAGGGCAATCATTTGGTGAATTGGGGTTCAGCATTGGGGAGCAACACTAGGGGGCAGCGTGCCACAGGTGACTCACTCAGCACTTAAAATGCGTGCGCACACACACACACACACACACACACACACACACACACACACACACACACACACACACACACACACACACACACACCTCAGTCTGACTTCTGTTATTCTAACTGTTCTAACTGTACTGGGTGAAAAAGGAGAGAGGGGCAGCTGAACAGTGACTTTGTGAAAGAGACGGATACATAACTTGTGGGAAGCTATCATTCTCTATCACAATTTTACAGAGTAGTGTTACACTGAGTTTGTCCAGGTTATTGTATGTGCTTCATGGGGTTCAGGGAATTGGTGAGGAGAGGAGAAGGCCCCTTGTCTCTGTATTTGACACAGACACCACCACAGGAATCTGTGAGACCACATATTTGGTTGCTCACTATAGGCCCTAAACTTACATCCGGAACTCCCAATGGGGGCTCAAAACCTTGATGCGGTTTCACTGTATCCCCACAATACTGACAAACTGAAAATAGCCAGATCGCAGCCAGAACCGTAATGGAGACATAACAGAGGAGACTCATGTGGAGTCAGGTGAACTGTACTAGGATCAGCCTGGATGTTGCAGTTACAGTGCATGTGGGAACGATTTAGGAACTGGGAGCGGCTGGAAATCGAATCTGTTGAATGTGAGTTACTGTGTTCACCTCATCCTGTGATATTGTGGATATAGTTATCAAGGTGTAGCCTCGAGGAGGACCGCCACCTCTGTGTTTCCTACTAGAGGCACTGATCACAGCTCAGTTTTGCATGGGTAAAGTTAGGCCTCTGAAGGTACAAGCTGATCCTAGATCTGATCAGGGGTGTATTCAGAGTCAGTGACGTGAAACGTTCTGACCGTTGCAGATAGATATACAATGAATAGAGCTGACAACACCCCCTCGTCTACCTGACAGTTCCACACCATACACTTCTATCTGAACTTTGTGTAACCTTACCTTCGACGATGCGCTGCTGCTGCTGTTTGATCGCGGAGAAGCCCAGGCCCCTGGTCTCCTCTGGCTCGTTGACCAGCCAGGGGTTGGCCGCGGCCCCTCCTTCTCCCCCCGCCATCAACGTCGACCTGGGAAATGTCACATAACAACATGATCAGCATGCCAAGGGTGTAGCGAACACACTCCCTGGACCTGTCAATCACCTGACCGGGACACACGTCCGAACTACCGACACGCATCGTCAACCCTCGGCTTCGCAAACAAACACGGCACAATGGACAAGTGTGCAACCTCTGTAGCAAGCAGTGTTACTCAGTGTAACTCATGTTACTCATCTGATGTTGACTTGTGTAACAACATGTCCTTCCCTTCAGATGAGACAAGGATTATTTATTTTCTTGTTTGGTTTTTACATTCTGAACAAGGAAGCAGATATGTTTTGTTGCTTTAAAAAAAAACTAGGACCGGCTTGTTCGACATGTAAACACGGCATGCTAATCATACACAGCCACAGGCCCTCAAGTTTCCAGTTGTGTTTCACTCTGACTGACACACACACGCACACACACACACGCACGCACGCATGCACACCAGAGTGCTCTTGTTGTGTTGTGTTGTGTAGCGCTGTTGTGTGGTTTTGAGCTATTTTTCTGTTAATGGGAAAAAGCTGTCTGAGACTGCCTCAGACCCTGAGGTTGTGTTGCGGTGAAGTGTCAAGGTCTCTGTTAGTACAGATAGATCAATCCCGTCCGTCAAGACAGTGTCACCTACTGGTCAGACCCAGCAAATCACCTCAGACAGCGCTAACTGGACTGACTGGAGGACTGGCATTGGCTGTCAGGGGACCTTGGGGGACAGCCATTGGCTGTCAGGGAAATTAGGATTGTAGCCATTGGCTGTCAGAAGTAGACACTTAAAATCTCCTCCACTTCCCTTAACAAAGCCCATTTACTACAATATCATACAGCTCATCAAATCCTTGTGGTACACTATGTTGAAAAGAATGAAAAATATGTCATTGTAGATGTTATTCCAGGATCTTAACTTGTTATGGATAGGGGGCAGTAGAATATGCATATAATTATTAGCTTTGGATAGAAAACACTCCAAAGTTTCTAAAACTGTTTGAATGGTGTCTGTGAGTATAACAGAACTCATTTGGCAGGCCAAAACCTGAGAAGATTCCAAACAGGAAGCGCCCTCTCTGACCATTTCTTGGCCTTCTTGATCATCTCTATCCAAAACGGGGGATCTCTGCTGTAACGTGACATTTTCTAAGGCTCCCATAGGCTCTCAGAAGGCGCCAGAACGTTGAATGATGACTTTGCAGGCCATGGCTGAAAAACAGTAGCGCATTTGGTAAGTGGTCGATCTGAGAACAATGAGACTGGTGCGCGCGTGCACGAGACGACTCCATGTTTTCATTTTCAGTCTTTGAACGAAAACAACGACTCCCGGTCGGAATATTATTGCTTTTTTACGAGAAAAATCGCATAAAAATTGATTTTAAACAGCGTTTGACATGCTTCGAAGCACGGTAATGGAATATTTTGAAATATTTTGTCACGAAACGCGCCGGGCGCGTCACCCTTCGTTACCCTTCGGATAGTGTCTTGAACGCACAACAAAACGCCGCTATTTGGATATAACTATGGATTATTTGGAACCAAACCAACATTTGTTATTGAAGTAGAAGTCCTGGGAGTGCATTCTGACGAAGAACAGCAAAGGTAATCCAATTTTTCTTATAGTAAATCTGAGTTTGGTGAGTACCAAACTTGGTGGGTGTCAAAATAGCTAGCCCGTGATGGCGAGCTATCTACTCAGAATATTGCAAAATGTGCTTTCACCGAAAAGCTATTTTTAAAATCGGACACCGCGATTGCATAAAGGAGTTCTGTATCTATAATTCTTAAAATAATTGTTATGTTTTTTGTGAACGTTTATCGTGAGTAATTTAGTAAATTCACCGGAAGTGTTCGGTGGGAATGCTAGTTCTGAACGTCACATGCTAATGTAAAAAGCTGGTTTTTGATATAAATATGAACTTGATTGAACAAAACATGCATGTATTGTATAACATAATGTCCTAGGAGTGTCATCTGATGAAGATCATCAAAGGTTAGTGCTGCATTTAGCTGTGGTTTTGTTTTTTGTGACATTATATGCTAGCTTGAAAAATGGGTGTCTGATTATTTCTGTCTGGGACTCTGCTGACATAATCTAATGTTTTGCTTTCGCTGTAAAGCCTTTTTGAAATCGGACAGTGTGGTTAGATAAAGGAGAGTCTTGTCTTTAAAATGGTGTAAAATAGTCATATGTTTGAAAAATGGAAGTTTTCGGATTTTCGAGGAGTTTGTATTTCGCTCCACGCCTATCATTGGATATTGGAGCAGGTGTTCCGCTAGCGGAACGTCTAGACGTAAGAGGATAACAAACCACAATGTCACCAGGTAAAGTAATGGTGTGATCAGAAACCTCAAATAGGTATACTTGTTGACGTTATTAAGTTCCTCTCCTTACGCTGGTATTGGACAGGACAGGTTGTACTAAATTTGAACTCAAAGTTGGTTGTGATGTGTGTCAAGCATGGCGCCACCTCCTTCCTTCCTCTTCCCGAGGGCGAGTGTGTAGTTTGAAGCACCCCATCTCCCTCTCTTTACTCCTTGGCCCAACTTAGCAGCGGCGGCCGGGGCGAGACAAGGAGGTCGGCAGCCAGCGCTAAGCTAATCTTTCTGACAGGTTTGGTAACTATCCTACCGCGTGGCGGATCTCCACTTCCTCCCGCCGTGTGAAGATTAAAGCTTATCCAATTAACCGCCCACTGGGGCCCGCCAACATACTCAGACATCTCTGGGCAGCCCGCATCACACTCCACCGCCGCCCAGGACCCGACAGACAGACAGGCCTCTGAGGCTGTAACTTGGACAAGGCCGATTGAACTCATTTCGACTTGTTGCAGGAGTGATCAAATATAAAGTCTCTATGTAGTGTTGTCTCTCTTGTCGAGATGTGTGTTTTGTCATATATATATATATATATATATATATATATATATTTAACATTTTTGGGGAAAAAAATACAAAATTGAAATCCCAGGCCCGTCCTCTTCAGGAGGCCTTTTGGTAGGCCGTCATTGTAAATAACAGTTTGTTCTTAACTGACTTGCCTAGTTAAATAAAGGTTAAAACAACTTAAAATAAGGAGAGATTGATAATGGGAAAAGGGGTGGTAAGGGGCTTGGGGGTATTCCAAAGAGGGTCAGGGGTGCAGTGAGCCTTCAAAATGGAGGCGCCACGTCTCTTCTTTGCTTGATTAGAGGCTAATCTCTCTCTAATGTATTGTTTCACAAATAAAATAAGCCCCCTTATCCCGGACCAACCCCTCTCCTCGAAAAAATGGAACAGCTTAGGTTATCCAAGCGAGGCTAATACCCACCCACACACTGAGTGCCAGGTCTACCTACTCACTAGCCACCCTTCCCCACCCCCTCTCAAATCATCCACCCACCCCACATCAGTATCAAAGTACAGAATACACTGTACATCAAAATACAGTACCAGTCAAAAGTTTGGACACACCTACTCATTCCAGAGTTTGTCTTTATTTGTACTATTTTCTACATTGTAGAATAATAGTGAAGACATCAAAAATATGAAATAATACATACGGAATCATGTAGTAACCAAAAAAGTGTTACAAATCAAAACATATTTTATATTTGAAATTCTTCAAAGTAGCCACCATTTGCCTTTATGACAGCTTTGCACACTCTTGGCATCCTCTCAACCAGCTTCACCTGGAATGCTTTTCCAACAGTCTTGAAGGAGTTCCCACATATGCTGAGCACTTGTTGGTTCCTTTTCCTTCACTCTGCAGTCCAACTCATCCCAAACCATCTCAATTGGGTTGAGGTCGGGTGATTGTGGAGGCCAGGTCATCTGATGCAGCACTCCATCACGCTCCTTCTTGGTCAAATAGCCCTTACACAGCCTGGAGGTGTGTTGGGTCGTTGTCCTGTTGAAAAACAAATGATTGTCCCACTAAGCGCAAACCAGATGGGATGGCGTATCACTGCAGAATGTTGTGGTAGACATGCTGGTTAAGTATGCCTTGATTTCTAAATAAATCACAGACAATGTCACCAGCAAAGCATCCCCACACCACCACACCACCTCCATGCTTCACGGTGGGAACCACACATACAGAGATCCTCCGTTCACCTACTCTGCGTCTCACAAAGACAGGGCAGTTGGAACCAAAAATCTCAAATTTGGACTCATCAGACCAAAGGACAGATTTCCACCGGTCTAATGTCGATTGCTTGTATTTCTTGGCCCAAGCAAGTTTCTTCTTTTTACTGGTGTCCTTTAATATTGGTTTCTTGCAGCAATTCGACCATGAAGGCCTGACTCACGCAGTCTCCTGTGAACAGTTGATAAAGAGATGTGACTGTTACTTGAACTCTGTGAAGCATTTATTTGGGCTGCAATTTTTGAGGCTGGTAACTAATGATCTTGTCCTCTGCAGCAGAGATAACTGAGAGATAACGGTCTTTCTTTCCTGTGGCGGTCCTCATGAGAGACAGTTTCATCATAGCGCTTGATGGTTTTTGCGACTGCACTTTGAGAAACTTTAAAAGTTCTTGAAATGTTCCGGATTGACTGACCTCCATGTCTTAAAGTAAAACATTTTTTTACATTTTAGTCATTTAGCAGACGCTCTTATCCAGAGCGACTTACAGTAGTGAATGCATACATTTCATTTCGTGCATATTTTTTTTTTTTTTTTTTTTTGTACTGGCCCCCCGTGGGAATCGAACCCACAACCCTGGCGTTGCACACACCATGCTGGCGTTGCAAACACCATGCTCTACCAACTGAGCCACAGGGAACTGATGGACTTTCTTTTCTTTTTGCTTATTTGAGCTGTTCTTGCCATAATATGGACTTGGTCTTTTACCAAATAGGGCTATCTTTTGTATACCACCCCTGCCTTGTCATAACACAACTGATTGGCTCAAAAGCATTAAGGAAAGAAAAGCATTCCAGGTGAAGCTGGTTGAGAGAATGTCAAGAGTGTGCCAAGCTGTCATCAAGGCAAAGGGTGGCTACCTCGAAGAAGATAAAAAATCAAATATATTTTTATTTGTTTAACACTTTTTGGGTTACTGCATGATTCCATATGTGTTACTTCATAGTTTTGATGTCTTCACTATTATTCTACAATGTAGAAAATAGTAAAAATAAAGAAAAACCCTGGATTGAGTAGGTGTGTCCAAACTTTTGACTGGTACTGTATATTTTCCCGGGGAAACTTGAAACGGTAAGATCACAAGAGTAAGATCAACTGTGTAATTCATTAGTTGCCATTTGATTTAGTTATGGGCCACCAATGTTCGTAATTGGCTGTGGGATCTATAAAAAGATAAAAGCAAGTGTTCCCTTCCCTCCCTGCTTTCAGCCCCTAAGTGGATTAATCCAAGCAAGAAAGTCCGTAAAACATGAATAAACGGAGCAGTCTCAGATCAGACTAATAAGAAAATAGTTAACGTTTCGAAAGTCTGCTAATTTTATCAATCGATGACTGATCCTGAGTTTTACCACACACGGCCATTCCACTATTCCTTGAAGGTAAATTGAAAACCTCAGTATTATCACTGTAGCCTGTGTGTTATTAAAATAACCCAATCCTGTCAAATGAATGGGGTTTGACCCTCATTTAATTTCACATACAAAACATACTCAAAACCTGACAGCGGAAGTCCATGCCGTTACCACTGAGTGAGCGTCATTCATTTCACCTCCTGGCTGTCGAAATATATGTCACCTGGGATGGAGCAGGTCAAGCCCGATGCTAAGTAACGACCGTTTTCCGAAGTGTTTTCCTAAGCTCCTGTACAGAGCTGTCACTACAATTAAGAATAATATGAGAATACAGGATATAGCCGGTGGCATCCAGTGCTTTGATTGGTCCACTGGCAGATGAGGATGACAGGATGAGGATATGAGCTCAGCGGAGAGTGATGAACTATAAACTCGAAAAGCTTGGGTTGCACATCCAATCCCTTTCATTTTTTCACTGAGCCTCAGTGTACCAGTTTCGGGCAGTGCCAAGCGTGTGATCACCAGCGCAAGACAAGCAAAGCCTCTTGATGAATGAGAAACTGAGCGATTTAGAAGTCAACTGCCCTGCGCCGGCCCCAATATGGCAGACTAGACTTCCAATGGCGTCGAATGGGCTCAGACAAAAGATTGTACGAAGTCCAAAGACTTTCTTTGCACACAAAGTTAGCGACCGGTGACTTATCCTCAAAAGAAACCGTGGATCTGTTAGACACATCTGGGCTGAGACAAAGTCAAGACTCAGATTAATTGGCGGCACTAGCAGATAGAAAGAGATAGTTCTCCGCTGGCAGGATGGGCTTTGGTGCATCACCAATTGCCTATGACTGATGTTCAGATTCTGGTCCATTTACATTCACTTACAATGAGTGGCGTATGCTAAAAGGAGACATAATGAGTTGTGTGTGTGTGTGTGTGTGTGTGTGTGTATGACTTATACATAATGAGCTGTAAGAGGGAGAAATACCTCGAGGGCTCTGGCTGTGTAACATCACCCTTGAACGTGGCATTTAGCTGCTTGTCCCTGGTGACCAGGTCGTCAACAAGGTTCTGTCTCCGATCGGCTTCTGACTGCATTCTTGAGGGGCGGTTGTGTTAAGGTCGAGATTATGGTAATACAAATACACAATTTAGACCCCACAACATGATTAACAAGGAGTTGGACTATTAGTTTACTATCATTCATCTATAAAGTAACAGACAATGCAAATCACAGATTTTCTTACAATTTCTTACAATTTCTTACAAAGCACTGCCCTCTACAGGACCTGTACATACAGGACCTTCACATACAACTACGCTGCAGTGTCATGAATGTGAAACCAAACCGGTTTGGTGCACTGTGCTGCGTGTCATCAGTCACATGACCAGGAGGACCAGTGATCATGTTGTGAAAGGAAGGATACATGCGCCGGGAGGATGAGACTCGGAGCGAACTCTCTCGGAGCTGGTTGATATTCTGTTTCAGCTTCTGCAGCGACGCTCGCAGTGTCATGTTGATCTGGACAGACAAATAAACACTTTTACAATCAATTCCTAAACAGAAATTGTAAAATACAGTAGCTACAGTGCCTTCAGAAAGAATTCACACACATTTAATTTTCAATATGTTGTGTTACAGCCTGAATTTAAAATTGATTAAATTTAGGTTTTGTGTCACTGATCTACACACAATACCCCATAATGTCAAATTTGAATTTTGTTTGTAGAAAATGTTACAGATTAATACAAAATAAAAAGCTGAAATGTCTTGAGTCAACAAGTATTCAACCCCTTTGTTATGGCAAGCCTAAATAAGTTCAGGAGTAAAAATGTGCTTAACAAATCACAGAATAAGTTGCATGTACTATTTCAGTGTTAAATAATAGTGGTTAACATGATTTTTTTTATAACTACCCCATCTCTGTACCCCACACATACAATTATCTGGAAGGTCTCTCAATCGAGTAGTGAATTTGAAGCACAGATTCAACCACAACGACCAGGGAGGTTTTTCAATGCCTCGCAAAGAAGGGCACTGATTTGTAGATAGTAACATTTTAAAAAGCAGACGCTGAATGTCCCTTTGAGTGTGGTGAAGTGGTTAATTAGGCCTTGGATGGTGTATTAATACACCCAGTCACTACAAAGATAATGGTGTCCTTCCTAACTCAGTTGCCGGAGAGGAAGGAAACCATTCAGGGATTTTCACCATGAGGCCAATAGTGATTTTAAAACAGTTACAGAGTTTAATATGGTTGTGATATGAGAAAACTGAGGATGCATCAACATTGTAGTTACTCCACAATACTGACATAAATTACAGAGTGAAAAAAAGGAAGCCTTTACAGAATAAAAATATTCCCAAACAGGCATCCTGTTTGCAACAAGGCACTTAAGTAATACAGCAAATAAATTCACTTTTTGTCCTGAATAGAAAGCATTAAGTTTGGGGAAAACCCAGCACAACACATCACAGAGTATCACTCTTCATATTTTCTAGAATGGTGGTGGCTGCATCATGTTATGGGTATGCTTGTCATCGGCAAGGACTAAAGGATAAAAATAAACAGAATGCAGCTATAATCACAGGCAAAATCCTAGAAGAAAACCTGGTTCAGTTTGCTTTCCACCAGACATTGGGAGATTAATTCACCTTTCAGCAGGACAATAACCTAAAACACAAGGACAAATATACACTGGAGTTGCTTACCAAGACAACATTGAAAGTTCCTGGTTTGGGCTAGTTACAGTTTTGAGATAAATCGGCTTGAAAATCTATGGCAAGGCTTAAAAATGTCTGTCTAGCAATCATCAACAATCAACTTGACAGAGCATGAAGAATTTAAAAAGAATAATGGGCAGATATTGTACAATCCAGGTGTGCAAAGCTCTTAGAGACTTAACCAAAAAGACTGCAAAAGGTGCTTCTACTAAGTATTGAATCAGGGGTTTAAAAACGTATGTGAATTAGATATTTCTGTATTTCATTTTCAAAAGTGAGCCAACATTTCTAGAAACATGTTTTGACTGACATTATGAGGTATTGTGTGTACAGTAGATGGGTGAGGGAAAACAATATTCAACATATTTTGAATTCAGGCTGTAACACAACAAAATGTGGAATAAGTCAAGCGGTATGAATACTTTCTGAAGGCACTGCTATATACTTTTGAGGAAACAAATGTGTAGTTAAGCAGGTTGTCATCATAGTTACCTTTGCAGGATTCCCTCCTGTCCTCTGTTGTCTGTTTCTTTCATGAATATTCTCTGCAATTTCTTGAACAAGGCGGCAAGTGGCATCATAATTCTGTAACCTACAAAAACCAAGTTGGTATACAATTATCGTGAGTAGTGCTATAGTTGTATATGTAGTTAAAATAATTAGTGTATGAACCACTATAATAAAGCCAGTTCAAAAGACGATGCCGCAAATCTTCATGGTATAATAATAATAACAAACCAAATAATTGTAGACAAATGTATTTGTGCTGATTGAGTGTGACCAACTTTGTCTCGAGTTTAGATTAACTGTCATTCGGCACTGGAGACAATTTGTTCCTCATCATAGCTACTAGTATTAACGTTAGATAAATTAGCTAGCTAGCTAGCTCGTTAGCTACTTAAGTCACAACCCTGCGTACAGTATATTGTTATCAGCGAAAGTTCATTGCAATTCATTTCGTGTGAACTATCAATGGGAATAATAATATAACATACAGACTTATCGAGTCAAGTCGTATTTAGTTATTTATTTTAGAAGTAGCCGGTTAAAAGGACGCGAGTTACTGTTACTACTGTTAACAATCCAGCTAATAACACAAATACATAGGTTTGAAGACGTATTTCTATATTTCATTCAATGTTATCTTAAATATACTCATAATGGCCACCTTAAAAGCTGCTTACCAAGGATCTTGAGACATGTTAACGAGTTATAATGAATGAATTTGTCTATATTTACTCCATAAATTGTGTGATAAGTAGGGAGCACTTCCTGTTTGGGTGTGATGTCAGGATGGTGTCCTGTGAGTAACAAATGTTCAGTCGTGAATCGTTTACTGTAACCTCGATGTTGCGTTGAGAAGAAGCTGATCAAATGAATCCAAATCAAATAAATTGTGATGTTCCTCTCTGACAGAACTGCTGCTGTCCCCAAGTCCCACACCAGACCCACTGTAGCCTGCAAACCAAATGTTCATTCACAGTTTACAAATCTTCCCTCTAGTCTGTCACTGTGTTGATGTGTATCTACCCTCTTAAAATAAATAAATAAGACAATATCCAAATAATTTATAATAAATATTATGACTTCATTTGTTTCTATTTATTTATAGAGCTGTGGCTGTGAGGCCTTGGCGACAGCCAGCAATGTAATTACTTTTGTTTTGGTGGAGTAAAGGTCATAAAAGGTCGACATAACCACTGCTCATGTTTTGTTGTTTTTGAAAAAAATGTCAACACAGCCTCATGTTGACAAATGTTTGTCTAGTGATATGGAAGTCCTTATTGTAACATTATGTGAGGATTATGACCACTACTAGTATAAACATACTGTAGGCTACAGATCCTTCAATCATCAAGATAGGATAAGAGTTTGTTTTTCCTCAACAACATGTAAGCCCACATTTAAATTGATCTATTTACAGAGGTTTCTTTGTTTCATAGCAAAACAATGTGTGTTTTTATCAAAACAATATCTGTTGTGTGAAATGATAACCTTTGCTAATTCTAGGAATAGAGGCGCTCATTTGGCACGCCCATGTTTTCCTATAAAACAGTTTCATAGAGCTGTGTTCCTCCAGGAAAAGGGAAGGGAAAGGAAAATGCATTCAACTGAAATGTGTCTTCCGCAATTAACCCAACCCCTCTAAAAATACTTAGAAAGTTAAATAATCTTCCATGTTTTTTGTTAAATGCTGCCATAAACATGCAAATTAACAATAAAAGATTAACCCAGGCAAACTCAGATACCAGATACAATATCAGATAAACCCAGGAAGAAAAACTGGTTAAAAGTAGGATGCATGCTTTGTGAGAACACTCATTTCTGTATAGTCATGATTTTCATACATATTTTGATACATCTAAATGTGTATCAACATAATAGCATAGGCATTCACTTCCATATATGGCAATGGAGACTGTCCTTTACACAGTAGCCTATTATCAAATGAAACAATAATAATCTTCCACTTTATTGATGTTTTGATTTCATTACCCTAGTTCATTTGTTGCTGTCCGCTGGTGTTGGAAGTTGAAGAAAGGAGGCATTCCTTTTCGCCACAGTAATTGGATAATAATACACAAAAACACTGTAAACAAACCCATATCACTTTCTGTGCCGGTCACCTGACCAACTGACAACTGTGTATAAAGCCTACATCCACAGGGCACATGGAAAACATTGGGAAGTATACCACCACTGGAGACTGTCTTGTCATTGATATAGAGGAGAACTTGACATTTGCAGAGGAGAATCCTGTACCAGACAGCATGATCCATGTTTCAAGAACGCCCAAGTTCTCCACTTGTGGGACTATAAGTTTAGACCCGTCTCCTATGGAAACAACCACTGACCAGGACCAGGAATTGAGCTCAGCAGCCAGACACAGAAGACCCAGGTCCCATTCCTACTACAGCCCAGAGGACGCCAAAAAGTATGGCATAGAGACGGCAACAGATGAGAACTTTGTCAGGCCACGCTCCAGGTCTTTCTATAGTTACGAGACGTCTGAGCTCCACAGAGAAGGGAACTTTACCAGGTCCAACGCCATGAGGCCGAGATCCAACTCCCTGGAGAAGAGAGGGGACAGGAAGACGGAGAATAGTGCGGATGGGAATCAGGGGATCATGGCTCGGCTCAACTCCAAGAGATCCAAATCCAACACCATCAAACACTTGCCATGCAGAGATCCCAATGGTATGCAAATTACAGTATGTTTAAAAGTGTCCGATTTATGTTTATTTGACAATTTATGTTTTTTTCTATTTTGTCATATTCCTAGTGTTATATGAAGAACAGAGGGGAGAAATGCAGAATATGCACAAACACAGTGTACTTAATCAAAAACAAGAATGTTACTGTGGATGGACACAGATCTATAACAATTAACTTATTAAATAATACATTTATTAATTATGATGTTAGTAGCTAGTTTTCTTCCTTCCTCTCTCCAACAGGCAGAAGAGGCAGTCTGAAGGGTGTCCCCATGATGACCATCTCTGAATCAGAGAACTGGGAGATCAGCTCCTGTTCTGGCATGAAGTATGGCCAGTTTGTGGACTGGGAGAAGATAGACCCTGAATCTTCAGAGCGCTACCAGAGGATTCTGAAGTCGGACCACCAGGAGCTGAAGACCATGGGTCGATCAGGGTTCTGGGCCATGCCCCATACACTAAGGGCCAAGGCCTATTATCATATAATTCATGGTATCAACTGCAGGTCCATCAAACCGGATCGAGACCGTTACCAGGATGTGGCCAAGAAGCTCTTCGGGGAGCAGAAGATGAGCACACACCCGTTCCCTGAGTACATGGATGATGGCGTGATCCCTAGGTACTGGCTATGAAGCTATCAGAGAAGAATGGTTCAGATGATCAAATCATGATCAAATGATTTTAGTCATTAAACTTTGATAGGAGAATCTGAAGTTGATCATGCTTTTTCCAATATTGCATGTACATTATGTTCTGTTCATAACATGATAACATAGCAAGTATCTTTGTTATTCTTCCCACCCCCAGGTACTGCCTCAACGAAGCTGGTCTCAATTCTGTCAAAAAGGTCCTCCTCTGCATCGGCAAGCACTTCCCGGACATCAACTTCTGCCCAATCCTCCCAGCCTTGGTGGCTCTCCTCCTGCATTTCAGCGAAGACGAAGCCGAGTGCTTCCACAGCATCTGCCGCCTTATCGCCTACAATGACCCCAACAAGCGCTACATCGACCAGACATTCCTCACCTACCGGGCCTCCTGCATGACCTTTGGCGACTTGGCCAACAGGTACTGCCGCGGCATCCGCAAGCTAATCGCCAGCTCCCACCAGAACCTCTTTGAGTTCTACTCTGATTGGATCATGTGGATCTTTGCCGACCTCCCCTTCACATACGCTATCAGGGTCCTGGATGTCTATCTTCTGGAGGGTTACAAGGTTCTCTACAGGGTGGCTCTGGCTCTTCTCAGCTTGTACAAGGTCTCGGTTTCGTCTCGTGTAGCCTACGTGGAGGACTTCAGGCGAGACATGAAAAGCTTTGTGGAGAACGTGGCGCGTCACTGTACGGTGGAGAAGCTGCTGGAGAGGGCCTTCATTATCCAGCTGGCCACGCGGAGGGAGCTCAACCTACTGTTCAACGCTAACAAGGACTCACTCATGCAGAAGGGCATCAGTATCCACCAGAAGCGGTGAGGCTGTTGGTCAAGGGAGTTCTTCGAGAAAATGTTTCTACTCTTGATTAACATCTAATTGGTCCACTCTCTGTTAACGGAAAACAAAAGATAGCAAGCCATCACCATGTCAGCCCTATTCCTCATAGGACGATTATGAGATTACTTCCAACCCACTTTGTTATAGAGATGCTACAGTTGTTCTACCAAACTATACCTAGATACTGTATCCTTTTGAACGATAAACAGTTTACACATTTTTACTTTCTTAGTTCCTTTATATTTATCTGTAATCGGAAGATACGCTTCAAAACAAATATTTACATTCTCAAACTGTTTCTGTTCCTCCATAAAGGCAGTCGTGCCAGGTAGTGGATTTTGACAGCTTCAGCTCCAGCGTTGTCACAGGGACAGAGATGAGGATTGTCTGGGCCTGGATCCCTGAACGCTTTGCCCTCTTCAATCCCAAAAGGCTGTTCAGCACCGACGAACATGGCCGAAGCCTGGCCTCGTAAGTGACTTTTATTCACTATTTTACATTAGTAGTGGATCAAGTAGTGAAGACATATACATTCAGCAGCCCAGAACTGTCCACAGTAAATACAACAGCCCAGAGCTGAATAAACTCACCAGCTTATTTTCCCTCTCAAACTAATACACATGCTTGTGAATATTTCCTGACAAATCTTTCCCAGACTAGCTGTATTGGTTTTCTGATTACTTGATATTTTATATGAATAAACTCACCTCATAATAATGAAAGGCTGTATTGTTAGTATCAGTAACATTTTTGCAATAAGGTGCATGACCAAATGTTCTCCAGTTCGTTGGCGGGAACAGTTCCTGTGACATCGGTTAACAACAGTTATTCATGTCTCTAGAAGGGTTCTGTTGGTCTGTCAGGAGAAAATGTGGTAGATAATATTCATCAGCACTTGCAAATCCTTTTAGAAATGCTCTGAATACCTTTGTCACAATTACTGGCTGTTGTCTCATCCTAGAGCTTGTCCAAACATTGAGACACCAATAGTTATTTTTCTCCACTATGAGGAATCTCTATGCATGTTGACTCTGATGTCCTTCAAAGAGTTTGATTGGGATTCTCAGACTTTCCCTTGTCACTGCGCTGACAAGTACCTGCCTCAGCAGACATGCTTTTTAATTGGTTCTAGCCATACACAGGGTGGTCGTGACAGGATGTGATGACCCCAATTAAAGGTCTGACCCTGACCACGACGTGACCCCTCCAGTGAACTTTGAACTTTCACCCCCACAAAGACATTCCAAGGGGCTAGGATTGTTGAATAACCGTTGTCTAAAAACATTACAAGTTTCATTGATATTGTTCACTGTTTTCTCATTTAAAGATTTTATTCCCGTGTTGAGGGGCATGAGCCAGCAATCTTGCTTCTGAAAACTGTGGATGAAGAGGTGAGTTTACAGTAGCAGAAAACCTTTTTTTGTCTATTTTTGACACTCAACTAGATTCTATGCAGACTTCTTACCCCTGTGTCACTCCACAGGTCTGTGGTGCCTTCCTGTCGACAGATTTGATTCAGCGGAAAAAGTATGATTCAGAAGAACCTGCGTATTTTGGGACTGGGGAGAGCTTTGTTTTCACGGTGAGAGAAATTACAATCTACAGATCTGAAATAGCTGATTTTGCAAATGTTTTTTCCTTTGATTTTGATCAATTGTGTTAGCGTAAAAAATAGTGGTTGAAATCTTTACTTATCGTGCCGTAGAAGAATACAGGCTCCATTCCTTTCCCATGTCAATCAGTCAATGCAGGAACTTAATTGTTCATTGTTCTTAATTCGTTGTTCTTTCAGCTTCGTCCAGGCATGGAGCGCTACCAACGGGCTGTGGTTCACATTACGGCCAAGAGACAACCTTCTCCAGACCTTCGAGCTGCTCGGGTCTGTGTATACACTTCCTCTGGTGAAGAGGAATCCTCCTCTACCCCACTTTCCACCACCTCTACTACCAACCACACCGACCTGACCTGTCCATCAGGGACCCTCCAGGACCCCAGCTACCTGACCATTCCCTTTACCACCTCCTCCCCCGAACCTCTCTCCCCCTCACCCAAGAGGGCCAAGGAACAAGGGGCCTCCATGTTCATCGCCGGAGACCACGAAAGGCTATTCATTGGTAAGCTGCTCATATGTAGGCTAAAGTGTTTGCTGTTCAGAGTTGTCGGTAGAGTGTCACAAGGAGTGATCAATAACTTTCTGAAACCCGGATAGGCCTGATTGTCTAAGGAGCATTCTTGCCACGTACAAGAGTTTTTGCAGCGACTTTGACGATGGTGGTAGGGAAACAGCTTAGGGTTTCTCACATGGCATATTCTTTGTATCCACCCTTTGTACTCTTTGTGTTCATGTCAACATTACTGAGAAGTGCAGCAGCTAGAAGTGGGCTGCTGTTATTACTGTAAATTCAATGCTGACATCTTTTACAGTGAGGGTGATGTGTTTGTCTCGCCAGGTGGCGATGGGGGTCACGCTCTCTGCCTACAGGCTGATCTGGAGGGGGGCTACACGGAGCGATGTGACACCTTCGAGAGCGCCCCTCTCTGCAAGAGACACTTTAAGATCCGGTCACTGGAAGTGTGGGGAATTCAGAACTCCATCTCGTTCTCACACTACTTCTCTTACTGACATTAAAAGAGGAGGCTGACATATGTTCTCCCTCTTATATGAACTGGTTTCTCCTAATTCCGTTGTCCATTTAATTAGACTGTATTTTATTCGTTATGTGTGTTGATGACAATGACCCATAGGCTAAACTAAACAGGGTTTTCACAGTGCATTCGGAAAGTATTCACACCACTTGACTTTTTCCATATTTTGTTACGTTACAGCCTTATTCTAAAATTGATAAAATATTTTTTTCTCCTCATCAATCTACACACATAATGACAAAGCAAAAACGGGGTTTTAGACATTTTTGCAAATTTATTCAAAATAAAAAACGGAAACATCACATTTACAAAAGTATTCACACCCTTTACTCAGTACTTTGTTGAAGCACCTTTGGCAGCGATTACAGCCTTGAGTCTTCTTGGGTATGAAGCTACAAGCTTGGCACACATGTATTTGGGGAGTTTCTCCCATTCTTCTCTGCAGACCCTGTCAAGCTCTGTCAGGTTGGATGGGGAGTGTCGATGCACAACTCTTTCTAGATCTCTCCAGAGATATTCGATCGGGTTCAAGTCCAGGCTCTGCCTGGGCCACTCAAGGACATTCAGAGACTTGTCCCGAAGCCACTCCTGCGTTGTCTTGGCTGTGTGCTTAGGGTTGTTGTCTTGTTGGAAAGTGAACCTTCACCCCAGTCTGAAGTCCTGATCGTTCTGGAGCAGATTTTCATCAAGGATCTCTCTGACTAGTCTCCCAGTCTCTGCTGCTTAAAAAAATCCCCACAGCATGATACTGCCATCACCATGCTTCACCGTAGGGATGGTGACGCTTGGCATTTAGGCCAAAGAGTTCAATCTTTCACCAGGCCAGAGAATCTTGTTTCTCATGATCTGAGAGTCCTTTAGGTGGCTTTTGGCAAACTCCAAGCAGGCTTTCATGTGCTTTTTACTAGTTTCAGCTGGCCACTCTACCATAAAGACCTGATTGGTGGAGTGCTGCAGCAATGGTTGTCCTTCTGGAATGTTCTCCCATCTCCATAGAGGAACTCTGGAGCTCTGTCAGAGTGACCATCGGGTTCTTGGTCACCTCCCTGACCAAGGCCCTTCTCCCCCGATTGCTCAGTTTGGCCGGACGGCCAGCTCTAGGAAGAGTGTTGGGGGTTTCAAACTTCTTCCATTTAAGAATGATGGAGGCCACTGTTTCTTGGGGACCTTCAATGCTGCATAAATTTGGTACCCTCCAGATCTGTGCCTCGACACAATCCTGTTTTGGAGCTTTGCTGACAATTCCTTCAACCTCATGGCTTGGTTTTTGCTCTGATATGCACTGTAAACTGTGGGACCTTATATAGACAGGTGTGTGCCTTTCCAAATCATGTTCAATCAATTGAATTTACCACAGGCGGACTCCAATCAAGTGGTAGAAACATCTCAAGGATGATCGATGGAAACAGGATGCACCTGAGTTAAATTTTGAGTCTCATAGCAAAGGGTCTGAATGCTTGTGTAAATTAGATATTTCTGCTTTTTATTTTGAATACATTTGCAAAAAAATCCTACAAACCCTTTTTTGCTTTGTCATTATGGGGTATTGCCTGTAGATTGATGAGGGAAAAAAATAATTTAATCAATTTTAGAATAAGTCTGTAACGTCTCAAAATGTGGAAAAAGTAAAGGGGTCTGAATACATTCCGAATGCACTGTATTTGAATTGTATGCTATATTTGTTTGTTGATTATTCATATACTTCTCGATGAATATGTATATTTGTGCATATATTAATAGGGTTGCAAAGGGAGGATATACGTGGCCTTCAGAAAGTATTCACACCCCTTTACTTTTTCCACGTTGTTCTGTTACAAAGTGTGATTAAAATTTATTTAATTTCCATTTTTTTGTAAAATATCTACACAAAATACTCTGTAATGTCAAAGTGAAAAAAAAGAAAAGCTATCATTATTATTAGAAAATAACACAGCAATATATCGTGATTAGATAAGTATTCAACCCCCTGAGTCAATAAATGTTACAATCACCTTCGGCAGCTATTACAGCTTTGAGTCTTTCTGGGTAAGTCTCTAAGAGCTTTGGACACCTGGATTGTACAATATTTGCCCATTATTCTTTAAAAAATGTGTCAAGCTCTGTCAAGTTGGTTGTTCATCATTGCTATACGGCCATTTTCAAGTCTTGCCATGAATTTTCAAGACGATTTAAGTCAAAACTGTAACTAAGCCCCCCAGAAACCTTCAATGACATCTTGGTAAGCAACTCCAGTGTATATTTGGCCTTGTGTTTTAGGTTATTGTCCTGCTGAAAGGTGAATTTGTCTCCCAGTGTCTGTTGGAAAGCAGACTGAACCAGGTTTTTCTCTAGGATTTTGCCTGTGCTTAGCTCTATTCCGTTTATTTTTTATCCCACAAAATAACTCCCTAGTTCATGCCGATGACAAGCATACCAATAACCTGATGCAGCACCACCATGTTTGAAAATATGAAGAGCGGTACTCAGTGATGTGTTGTTTTGGATTTGCCACAAACATAATATTCAGGACAAAAAGTTAATTTCTTTGCCACATGTTTTGCAGTATTATTTAGTGCCTCGTTGCAAACCGGATGCATGTTTTTGAATATTAAAAAAAATTCTGTACAAGCTTCCTTCCTTTTACTCTGTCATTTATGTTAGTATTGTAGATTTATGTTTGTGTTGTTGATCCATCCTCAGTTATCTCCTATCACAGCCATGAAACTCTGTAACTGTTTTCAAATCACCATTGACTTGGTATAGTGATACTCCATCCAAAGTGTTAAATTAATAACTGCACCATGCTCAAAGGGATATTCAATGTCTATTGTTGTTTTACAGATAATTGTATGTGTGGGGTGTAGAAATGGGGTATGTCACACGGAGTGAATCCATGCAACTTATTGTGACTTTTAAGCACATTTTTACTCCTGAACTTTTTTAGGCTTGCCATAACAAAAGTGTTGAATACTTTATTAACTCAAGACATTTCAGCTTTTCATCTGTTATTCATTTGTAAACATTTCTAAAACTGGCTCTGTCTTCAACCTAGCTCCCTGGCTATCTCCCTGGCTATCTCCCTGGCAGAGACCAATCCATAGAATTAGGAATTAGAATACTGGAATGGACATGAACCTTCTTATGATGGTAATATAAAGTGTCAGACATTTTGGTAAGGGAGTTGGTCAACCATGGTTTTGCCAATGCTCTGATAAGAGTGTAAAACAATGAATTTATAGATTATCTGCACTGTATGTTGTTAGCTAGCTAACCAGACAGTTTTTAGAGGAGTGATCCCATAGGTTTTTTTTTAAATAACTGCCAGTATGCCAACAATCCGTTCAAACAATCAGTTGATGATAGGACTTAGACAAATTGTAATTGCAACAAGTACTGATATTGTATCATATAATAACAATTTAGAAGAAAATACAAAATTAGACATTTATTATGGTCTGTTTATGTTATAGGCTATTTATACAGAAAATGTGTATAAAACCTGTCCGTATAAACTGTATTTATAATTATATGACAATATTTTAGGTTGACAATACATATATTACATCATTTCTGGTATATCACTTGCCTTACTTTTATTTCCCTGCATAAGTAAAAGCAGGAAATGCATCACCTATGCGTTTACTGCATATTCATTCCAGATTGTTTTGAATTTCCATTTTCACTCCATTCTGGAACTTTGAGTCTTTCTAATTTAATAGGATCTCTAGCCATGTCTAGATGGAATACAGCTTCTGTCAAATTGACTTCAGAAGTGTATATTTATTTTTTTGCATTATAGCTAACCCTTACCCTAACACTTTTCATAAACTGCTACGTTAATTATCATAACCTGCTATGTAAGTTTTCTTAAACCTGCTATGAAAAGTCAATTTTGACAAAACCTGTAACCCTTCTAGACAAAACCGATCTCTATGGACCAATCACATTCCAAAGACGCACCCAAAATGTTCCTCTGGCTTACTACATCACCATAGAAACTGACCCAAACAAAATGTTAAGTTGCTAGGCAACGTTTGATTGTCTGGATGACAAATGAGAGAAAGATAGCTGAAGCTCGAGAAGATTTTTCAGGCTTGAAGACTTGGTGAAAAAATAGGTGCAATATTGTTGAATCATGGCTGGAGATAAACAAGAGATTCCACGGCTTGAGCTGGAGGCTGTAATTGGGTTCAACGGCAATGTAAAATATCCTGCCAGCCTATTTAGCTAGCTAATCTATTCAGCTGAGCTAACATATTCAACTGAGCTAATCAAGTTATCTGGTAACAAGTAATACTAACGTTAGCTAACGTTATTTGTTGCCCTGAGTGATATGGCTGTTGTCACTAGGATCAGGGCATGCTATGGTAGCTACTAGCTACTAACGTTACTGTTGCTTGTTGCCAGTGGGGGTTTCAGCTGGTTTGTCATCTTTTCAATGTGTCTAAATATAACTAAATTATTTGTAATGTGCTGTTCAGTTTATGGAAAGTATTTGGAAGTTTCCTTCAAAACTTTAATCCACCCACATCGAGGGGTGGGGGTGTGTGTATTTTTTGTCAATAACAGCTGGTTCGCGATTTCTAATATTAAAGAAGTCTCGAATTATTGCACGCCTGAGGTAGAGTACCTTATGATAAGCTGTCGACCACACTATCTACCAAGAGAGTTCTCATCTGTATTATTCGTAGCCGTCTATTTACCACCACAAAGCAAAGCTGGCACTAAGACCGCTCTTAACCAACTCTATAAGGCCATAAGCAAAGAAGAAAATGCTCCTAGTGGCCGGGGACTTTAATGCAGGCAAACTTAAACCAGTTTTACAACATTTTTACCAACATGTCACATGTGCAACCAGGGGAAAAAAAATCCTAGACCATCTTTACTCCACACACAGAGATGCATACAAAGCTCTCCCCCGCCCTCCATCTGGCAAATCTGACCATAATTCTATCCTCCTGATTCCTGCTTACAAGCAAAAACTAAAGCAGGAAGTAGCAGGGACTAGCTCAATACAGGAGTGGTCAGATGACGCGGATGCTACACTACAGGCCTGTTTTGCTAGCACAGACTGGACTATGTTCTGGGATTCATCCAATGGCATTGAGAAATACACCACCTCAGTCATCGGCTTCATCAATAAATGCATCGATGACGTCGTCCCCACAGTGACTGGACGTACATATCCCAACCAGAAGCCATGGATTACAGGCAACATCCGCATCGAGCTAAAGGCTATAGCTGCCGCTTTCAAGGAGCGGGAGACTAATCCGGACGCTTATAAGAAATCCCGCTATGCCCTCAGACAAACCATCAAACAAGAAAAGCGTCAATACAAGATTAAGATTGAATCCTACTACACCGGCTCTGACGCTCGTCGGATGTGGCAGAGTTTGAAAACTATTACAGACTACAAAGGGAAACCCAGACGCAAGCTGCCCAGTGACGCGAGCCTACCAGACGAGCTAAATGCCTTTTACGCTCGCTTCGAGGCAAGCAACACTGAAGCATGCGCGAGAGCACCAGCTGTTCTGGATGACTGTGTGATAACGCTTACGGTAGCCGATGTTAACAAAACCTTTACACAGGTCAACATTCACAAAGCCGCTGGGCCTAGATGGATTACCAGGACGTGTACTCAAAGCATGCGCGGACTGTTAAGTGTCTTCACTGACATTTTCAACCTCTCCCTGACGAGTCTGTAATACCTAGATGTTTCAAGCAGACCACCATAGTCCCTGTGCCCAAGGAAATTAAGGTAACCTGCCTAAATGATTACCGCCCCGTGGCACTCACATCAGTAGCCATAAAGTGCTTTGAAAGGCTGGTCACGGTTCACATCAACAGCATCCTCCCGGACACCCTAGACCCACTCCAATTTGCATACCGCCCCAACAGATCCACAGATGATGCAATCTCAATCGCACTCCACACTGCCCTTTCTCATCTGGACAAAAGGAACATCTATGTGAGAATGTTGCTCATCGACTACAGCTCAGCGTTCAACACCATAGTGCCCATGAAGCTCATCCCTAAGGTAAGGACTCTGGGACTATACACCTCCCTCTGCAACTGAATCCTGGACTTCCTGACGGGCCGCCCCCAGGTGGTAAGAGTAGGCAACAACATGTCTGCCACGCTGATCCTTAACACTGGGGCCCCTCAGGGGTGTGTACTTAGTCCCCTCCTGTATTCCCTGTTCGCCCACGACTGCGTGGCCAAACACGACTCCAACACCAGCATTCATTTTGCTGACGACACAACAGTGGTAGGCCTGATCACCGACAACGATGAGACGGCCTATAGGGAGGAGGTCAGAGAACTGGCAGTGTGGTGCCAGGACAACAACCTCTCCCTCAATGTGAGCAAGACAAAGGAGCTGATTGTGGACTACAGGAAAAGGCGGGCCGAACAGTGGAGCGGGTCAAGAGTTTCAAGTTCCTTTGTGTTCACATCACCAACGAACAATCATGTTCCAAACATACCAAGACAGCCGTGAAGAGGACACAACAAAACCTTTTCCTCCTCAGGAGACTGAAAAGATTTGTCATGGGTCCCCAGATCCTCATAAGGTTCTACAGCTGCACCATCGAGAGCACCCTGACTGGTTGCATCACCACCTGGTATGGCAACTGCTCGGCATCTGAACGTAAGGCGCTACAGAGGGACCTATATAATAGGCGGTCAGAGACTCCAGTCACCCAAGTTCTAGACTGTTCTCTCTGCTACCGCATGGCAAGCGGTGCCGGAGCGTCAAGTCTAGGACCAAAAGGCTCCTCAACAGCTTCTACCCCCAAGCCATTCGACTGCTGAACAATTCATAAAAATCGCAGCCAGACAATTTACCTTGACCCCCCCTCTTGTACACTGCTACTACTCGCTGTTTGTTTGTTACCTATCACTTAGCCCCCACCTACTTGTACATGTACAGATTACCTCAACTAGCCTGTACCCCCGCACACTGACTCGGTACCGCTGCCCCCTCTATATAGTCTTGTTATTGTTATTCTTATTGTGTTACTTTTTATTATTACTTTTTATTTTAGCCTACTTGGTAAATATTTTCTTCTTCTTGAACTGCACTGTTGGTTAAGGGCTTGTAAGTAAGCATTTCACGGTAAAGTCTACACTTGTTGTATTCGGTGCATGTGTCAAATTTTATTTACCTTGATGAGTTTCTCCTGAATCCTGCTTCAGACAACCATGTTAGGTTAAATCATAATCATATCCTCATCTTTAGTTTTGGTCTAAAGCATGTCTTTACAATTTTTTTGGGACAGGACATATATTTTCTGGCCTCAGAGTGCACCCAATCAGAGAACACTTAATCTATCCTCTTGGTTGCACTGTTATTTTGAAGAGCCTGAAAGACGGCAAACAGGAGTTCCTCCATGGACACACCAACAACGTCTCCTGTGTCACTGTGTCCAAAAGCGGACACTACATCGCTTCTGGACAGGTCACCTTCATGGGCTTCAAGGTAAACTAAAGACAGTGAAGCAATCTAGTATTAAGAGAGCAGTCATGTTTCACCTCTTGATATCAGAGGCAGACAGACAGACAGGCAGGCAGGCAAGCAGACAGACAGACAGACAGACAGACAGACAGACAGACAGACAGACAGACAGACAGACAGACAGACAGACAGACAGACAGACAGACAGACAGAGTAGGATGGAGGCACGGAGGAAGAGGCTACAGGTGAATGTTGAACTAGGAAACACATGAATGGCATTAGATTACAGAGTTAATCTATGTTGTTGCAGGCTGATCTGATCATCTGGGATTATGAGAAGAGAGCGATCCACGCCAGACTACAGCTCCACAAAGCGAAGGTGGAGGGACTTGCCTTCTCCCCCAATGACAAGTACCTTGTCTCCCTGGGTGGACAGGATGATGGAAGGTACGAGGTAGTTTAATGTAGCAGCATTTTGTTCCAGTCCTGCTATAACACACCTTATCCTACTAATCAACTGGTCCTCAGACCTTTGATTAGATGATTAGATTGGTTAGATCCAACAGGCTTTGGATGATTGTGTCACTTTAAAAACTACTTTCACGTTGGAAGAATTTCAACAGTTATTTGTAGGTTATACTACAGAATGGCTGTAAATGTGAATAGTTTGTGTTTTCAGCATTGTGGTGTGGAACCTTGAGAGCAAAGAAGCGATCTGTGGGAGCCCGGCCTCTGCCCACAGTGCAGGCCACTGCCTCACCATCGAGTACACCAACCACAGCGACAACATCTTCATCTCCGCCGGCAAGTGAGTGACTTACAGAGACTCTGGGTTGCTGTTAGAATAGAGTATTACTTTGTCAATCAGAACTGATCTTTATTGGACTTGAACACAACGCAGAATGATTAAATAAACAACATTTATTATTAATACTTTCGAATTAACCCACTTGTAATATGTTGTTTCCCTGTAGTGGCACAATGCGTGTTTGGGAGCTAGACCTTCCAAATAGGAAGATCCGGCCTATGGAATGCCAGACAGGACAGCTGAAGAGGATTGTCAAATGTATTGAGGTGAGCTAAACCATAGAAAGCAGACCCAGCTCGAAGTAATAGTGGTACTGACTGATTACCCACTGGGCACAGGCATCAATTCAACGTCTATTCCACGTTGGTTCAACGTAATTTCATTGAAATTATGTGGAAGCTCCATTGATTCAACCGGTGAGTAAATTGCACAGTGGTGCCAAATGCCCCCCAAAATGATTTTGTACGACCCATTCTTTGCAAGTTCAAATCCCTGACAAGGTACAAGTCTGTCGTTCTGCTCCTGAACAAGGCAGTTAACCCACTGTTCCTAGGCTGTCATTGTAAATAAGAATTTGTTCTTAACTGACTTGCCTAGTTAAATGCAGGTGCAGTGAAATGCTTATGTTACTAGCTCCAACAGTGTAGTAGAATGTCTCTCAAACACAATACACATACACAAATAATGAAAACAAGAAATCAAGAAATAACAATCCAGATAGATATATTAGAGTGAGCATGTGAGAATTCAGAATATATGCTGAACAAAAATATAAAAGCAACATGCAACAATTTTACTGAGTTACATACAGTTCATATAAGGAAAACAGTCAATTGAAATAAATTAATTAGGCCCTAATCTATGGATTTCACATGACTGGGAATCAAGCAGATTGCAAGGGGGGCACTTTAACTGACTGTATCGGTCACGTCAGATTCCTGAGTAGACGGAGGTGGACCGGTGGGACCACCCGGGCTTCCAGTTCAGTGCATATTAGTGTGTATCTGTTCAGTGTATATTAGTGTGTATCTGTTCAGTGTATATTAGTGTATATCTTTTCAGTGTATATTAGTGTATATCTTTTCAGTGTATATTAGTGTATATCTGTTCAGTGTATATTAGACAAGCGAACAACATTCACAACCTTTTCATTGTCAATAAATCCATATTGCTCATATTCTTGATGAAGAATGTTGGCAAGCTCACTTGTTTGAGACCACACAATTAACCAAATCTGCTAAATAGTGCAGCTAATACTCTATATAGAAATACTATGATCGATTAAAAACAATACAATAAAAAAATGAGGAGAATAAATGATTAAAAAAATGTATGTTCATGATAATTTCTACACACTTTCTACCTGGTATAAGTAGTTTAGATTCAGAATGGAGTATTTTTTTGCGTCCCATTCAAAACCTCCCCCGACCCACCAGTTGAGAACCAGTAGTTTATATCGTCTATCTAAAATTGCCATGTTGCATCCATACTGTAGCTTAGCCTATACATTAGAGTGGTTCCATTTCCTCAGCCCCTCAGCTTCATGGCAAACCAAGAGGTGGGGCTGAGATGTATCCATTTTATATTACAGAGTGGGCCTTTTAACGCTATGTGTAGAAATACATGATGTACTCAATGCGGCATTCTGCCATTCATCATCTAACCCTCATAGAAAGGTTCAGTTGGAGGGGGGAGTGACGTCCATCGCTGTGAGAGGCGAGGGCCACCAGTTCTTTGCAGGAACGGAGGCGGCTCAGATCTACCGTTTTGGCTACACAGACTTCAAAGAGGAGCTGATCGCCACCAGTCACAACAGTGCAGTCAAAGACGTGGCCTTCCCTTTGTGAGTGACACCTTTCAAAGTATAGGCACACATTAGAGACAGGATTACATACTGTACGTGATTCACTTTTTTTCCCCACAATATTGTTTTATAGCACATTCTATTATCACTACTACCTGATTGCCATATGTCACCTCAAATATATAGCTGTCTTTACCTATCTCCACCTCAAACATAGTCTATGCTGTCAAGAGAGACTTCCTCAAACAACATTGCTTTCGTCTACCTTCATGTTTTGCCGTCATTGCCCATTTACTCCCACTAGAGGGCGATATGACCATGTTTAAAGCATAAAACATGTATTATCGCCTATGGCTCTGGTACAAAGCAAATCCTGTTCCATAGACTAAAGTGCAGAATGACTGGCCACAAACTTATTCCAGTGATGTTTCTGATTCTCTCCCAGTGGCTCGTCGGAGCTGTTTGCCACGTGTTCCCAGGATGACATCAGAGTGTGGCACGCCGAAACCTCCAAGGAGCTGCTGCGGCTGTCCGTCCCCAACATGACCTGCAACGCCCTGGACTTCATGATCGACGGACACAGCATCATCAGTGGTAGGCAGGAACCAATAGGAGTTCTGTTTGGCAATGGGGTCATTTAAAAAATGAACACACACACACAACTAAGTGCACACACACGCATACACACACTTGCGCATACACACACACACACACACACACACACAAACATACACAGATGCATAGACACACACACGCACACACACACACACACAGTATATGTGGTCCATGCGGGAATCAAAACCACAACCCTGATGTGGCTAGCATTACACTAGGGAAGAATGGTACGTCATCAATGCAGCGCATGGCATTGTCATAAGTTAGAACGATGATGGACTAGCGTCAATTATTATGGAGCACATTAGCCTGTAAGATAATGACAGTGTTTTTAATGCGAGGGTGTGAATGCGCCTGATTTTCCTTCTCATTGTTGGAGCCTTGATATGTTGAGTCATGATAATAACATTTTCATTCCAGCCATTTACAGTTAAGACACACGTCCAATGTAAGGAACTGAGCCCACAATCTTCACAGTAGCCTGGGTGCCAGTCTGTTTGGGCCGTCATGCCACTCCTTGTCATGCCAAAGTCTGCTAAATGGCCACAGTGTTTGGCATGATAGCACAAAGATCTGCAACCAGGCTATCATCACAACACATTATAGCACAATCTCAATATAGAAATACTTAGGAGTGTCATGTATCGACTATTCCCATCTAATGTATTTTTCTTGTTCCAATTGTTTTACAGCCTGGAACGATGGGAAGATCCGTGTGTTTGCCCCAGAGACTGGCAGAGCCATGCTGGTCATCCACAGTGCCCACAGCATGGGCGTGACTGCCATCGCTGGCACCAGGGACTGCAAGAGGATCATTAGTGGAGGAGGAGAGGGACAGGTCAGATGAAAAGTCATCCTGGCATGGCACAGGACACCCTTTAGTCTATATTTAAATAGAGAGCATAGATTAAGAACCACCAGTATCAATTAACCACCACATGCATGTGACATTTGTACAAATAGTTGAAGCTCTTCCTTTTCCCCCATCCTTCTCACAAAAAAACTCCCCAAAAAACACGTATTATTACATACGTATTTAAAACAATGTTTTAGTGGTGTTCATCAACAGCATCATTGTATTGAGTCCAAGTGCCAGTCTCTGGCCTGTTGCAGGTGCGTGTGTGGGAGATCCTGCAGGGCTGTCACCGGCTCATTGAGACCATGAAGGAGCACAAAGCCACCGTCACCAGCATCAAGATCAAGAGCAACGACAAGGAGTGTGTCACCGGCTCGGACGGGGCCTGCATCATCTGGGACTTGGTGTGAGTTCAAATGCACATTCTCATGTATTCACACATACACACACACACACTGTACACACACACTGTACACACACACACACATACTATACACACACACACACGCATGGATGTATGCATGCTCAAATCCGTAAACACATGTAAATGTGCAAGCAAGCACGCACACACACAGACACACACTCAAACACTTCTTTACCCCATGCCCTTAATCCTTTATCCCTCTCTGTCTGATTGCATTGGCTTCCCACTGTGAGAGGCTTTCAACACACATCATTACTACCACTACCATTAATACCACTCCTCCGTTCATGTGTTTCCTGTATTCAACATTCATTTCAAGTCTCTTGCTCTCCTTCTCCCCCCCTCACTCTCTCTCTCTCTCTCTCTCTCCCTGGTCCCCTCCCTGCTTCTCCTCTCTGTCTCCCCCTCTCCCTACCTCTCCCTCTCCCCTCCTGCCGCTGCAGGCGTTTTGTGAGGAATCAGATGGTCCTGGCCAACACTCTGTTCAGAAGTGTGTGTTACCACCCTGAAGAGTACCAGATCATCACCGGTGGCACCGACAGAAAGGTTTGGAATTAGAAAGGACTCAGGTCCCTCTTGGTGCCAAGACTCACTGGCACAGCACACTGTAGCTAGCTGATGATTTCACTGTGCAGCGTATGGTCCCCAGTCGCCAGTCATGGAAAGTTAGAGAAGGCTGTTCTCTGTATTGAGGCATTCTTGTTAGCCTTCATCTCATCTCAAGATGAGCTCTGTTAGAGAGGCTAGTATTGAGGTGCTGTAGAAAGGCCATGTCAAGCTTGTACACATGCGCACGTCAGCTGTGTCATGTTTTGGAATGTTTCCCTACCTTCTTTACCAGTCATAATAAGCCACAATGTAGCAGTCATGCTGCCAGGTGTATGTAACACCTCTATGCCTTGATTACCTAGAATGAAAACTGAGTTACACAAGGTGGGATTGGAGGTTCACAACAGCCTCTCTTCAATATGCACCTCAATATCCACTCATCACAAGCTCTACAGACTAATAAGGCCCGTATTGTTGGCTCAACACCATGCTGTGAGGTGAGGACAAACTGTACTGATTAGCGAGCACTGTGAATGCGCTGAGACTGGAAAAAGAGAGGCTGAGAAAATGAGCAGAGGAAAAAAGAGAGACTAGAAAGAAAGTGCTCTGGCTCTCGCGTCTTCCTGCGGATGCGATGCCCGCCTATGCCATCCAAGTGCCCGTGTGCCAGATACACCATCTGCTCGCCCCAGGACACAGGCGCTCTGTCTGGGGTGAGCAAGCAGTAACACACATAGATACACACGCACACACACACACACACTGTATGTGTGGGGGGGAGAAAGAAAGAGAGAGAGAGAGAGAGAGAGAGAGAGAGGGAGGGGGACAGGAAGAGAGGGATTGGATGCAGCAGCTCCTTGGCTCAGAGTTCAGTCAGTGGTAGAGGGTCTTTGGGGACAGCTTCACACTCTCCAGTCTGTCGGATGGAAGGAGACACCAGAACAGACTACTGCTGCTGGTGGTTCTGTTGTGGGGTCATCCAGAAGCCTCTTGTGATGATGACCCAGCACTCCTGTGTGTTGGTTCCAGTTTTGGCTGATTATGATGTAGGGCCATCAGGGTCTTGTTATTTATTATTAGCTATTGTGGCATGTCAATTATCAGAAGCATGGTAAATAGGCTTCTGTGGCCTTCCCATTGTCCAGCACTAATAGGACAATAAAGACCTTCTGAAGTATTCCGTTTAAAAGAGAGAGAGCTCTTGAACATCCTATAACTTCTTTGTTTGACTAATGTCCTTGACATGTTCAGTTAAAAGAGTAGGATTATATTTTGTTGGCGAGAGGTACTGTATGTGTAAATGGATTAGCATGGTCAAATACATGGCTGAGCGTAGCATCGGGGTAAATGGAAGCCCACACAGTAGCTAAGAAGGCTTTATCGGTGTACAGCCTTTCATAAGTGGGTTACTGTCCTCAATGATGTATTGCCTCAACATATAGGTGGAATTACACAACACTACACACAACAGAGTGAAAATGTAGACTAATCTTGGCACAGTATGTATGTTTTCAACATACTGGTATTGAAATTACACAACACATACTGTACCATAGGATTGCACAAAATACTGGACATTTAATCTCAGTTTGGCACAGTGGTGTAGCTTTCAATGCATTGTAATGGTTGTGTAGCTTTCAATGCATTGTAATGGTTGTGTAGCTTTCAATGCATTGTAATGGTTGTGCAGCTTTCAATGCATTGTAATGGTTGTGCAGCTTTCATTGCATTGTAATGGTTGTGCAGCTTTCATTGCATTGTAATGGTTGTGTAGCTTTCATTGCATTGTAATGGTTGTGCAGCTTTCATTGCATTGTAATGGTTGTGTAGCTTTCATTGCATTGTAATGGTTGTGTAGCTTTCATTGCATTGTAATGGTTGTGCAGCTTTCATTGCATTGTAATGGTTGTGCAGCTTTCATTGCATTGTAATGGTTGTGTAGCTTTCATTGCATTGTAATGGTTGTGTAGCTTTGAATGCATTGTAATGGTTGTGTAGCTTTCATTGCATTGTAATGGTTGTGCAGCTTTCATTGCATTGTAATGGTTGTGTAGCTTTCATTGCATTGTAATGGTTGTGCAGCTTTCATTGCATTGTAATGGTTGTGTAGCTTTCATTGCATTGTAATGGTTGTGTAGCTTTCATTGCATTGTAATGGTTGTGCAGCTTTCATTGCATTGTAATGGTTGTGTAGCTTTCATTGCATTGTAATGGTTGTGTAGCTTTCAATGCATTGCAATGATTGTAGGACCTAAAGCTGAAGCTATCCTGCTAGGCAATTAGTATTTAAAGTTCCAATGCAGCCATTTTTATCTCAATATCAAATCATTTCTGGGTAACAACAAGTACTTTACTTTGAATGTTTTAAATTTAAATGGTCAAAATAATACAAAATTGCTTCTTCGCAAAGAGCAATTTCTCAAGCAAGACTTTTGCTAGGACTGTCTGGGAGTGGTCTGAGTGAGTGGCCTAATTGGACGAGCCTAATGAGAGGGATATGTAACCTGAAAACTCGCTGTTATTGGCAGAGAGGTTTGAAATTCTCTTTGTTATTGGTCTATTAACTTATACCGCCTGGCCAAAACTCCATCCCACCAAAACAGGCAGAAATGTCAAGCGGTCTTTTCAAACAGCTCTTACACCAAAAGGGCATTATTATCATTTTCACAATTTTACAGTATTATTCCAACCTCCTAGTGTGTAAATATATATAAAACACAGAAAAATCATGTTTTTGACTGCACTGGGCCTTTAAAGAAAGAATCATGTCATTTCAGCAAGCCATGACACCCACCATCTCAGATTGTTCTGAAATTGTTTCTGTAGTTAGAAACAGGTAAGATTAGCATTCCTGAAACATTATTTTTGCTGAAATTAAATGTTAAATCGGAGAAATTAAGCTAATTGATTGCATCCAAATCGGTCATTTTAATTGATAGGATTGAGATAATATTCAATAAATATAGTACCCAACATCCGGTTTGGACCAAACCTCTTCTTACTAATGACAAAAATTAGGTATCCCAAAAAATAGTAAAAAGTCACCCACGGGCCCAACACACCCCATGCCAATCCCACCCCAACAACCAGTATACAGTATCAGTTCTCTGTTTGACAAGTAGAATGAAGCTGTGGCTTGGAGTACTGCTTCTCCATACTGTAATGTATTCCCTGTGAATCTGGTGATGTTTTTTCCCCCTGTTCAGAGAAATGAATCATTGAAGTCACTTGCATTATTTACCATAAAGAAGTGTGAAAGTACCGTATTCTGACCACTAGATGCCGCTGTTCCTGTTATACAGCCACACTCTTTTGTCTATTTTGCTGGTCTCTTGTGTTTATTAAATAGATTTCCTTTGCAACTTTGGGTAGAAAACCAATAGATTTGGCTCATTATGAAAATACATTGTGTGGTCATCCTCACAATTCAAGCCAGTCAATTCAGTGTGTCCTTCTCTCAGCAACCTAATGCTTCAACCTAACTCTCCTTGAATAGGAATTGAAGGCTAAAGCAATGCTAGCAGTAGCCGCATGCTAGCCTTGGATGTAATTAATTTCTGGTGGATGTTGCCGTGGATGGCAGCCAGGTTCCACAGGAGAAGGGAGGGAACACAGATGGGTGAGGGTGACTCGGCCACTCTCACACAGGTGCTGGTCTCTAATAAGCCCTCCATGACACCAGGAGAGGGGAGAGAGGTCGTGACTAGAGAATCAAACTGGATTTGAACCCATTCCCTATATGACACAACACAAATTATATTGGAGAGAGGGAGCGTTGGGTCTGCTACTTGGCTAACTCTCCTCCCTCTCACTTTTTTGGCTGTGTCATATCTCACCTCATATGATAGCCAGTGATTTGATTAAGATTCATATCATGTAAGCTAGTTGCTGCTGGTATTGAGGGGTTTTTCTTTCTTTCATTATGCTAACCAAAAATGTTATTTCATAAAGTGAATGAATGCACGCAAAGAACTTTGGATTTTTCCATTTCATTTCTATCATAATGAAAAAATATAATGTATGCATAAATTATGGTTGTCAGTCATTATGTTGACCATATGTTTTCACAATGAATGATGCATGCAAAGAGCCTTGAGCCTTTCCATTTTAATTGAATTATACTGAAGAATAGTCCTGAATGTTGTGTATTACTCAATAATGTCTAACAAATGTGTTTTCCAGTCAGTAAACTTTTGTCACGCCCTGACCATAGAGAGCCCTCGGGGTTCTCTATGGTGTTTTAGGTCAGGGCGTGACTAGGGGGTTTTCTAGTTTTTATTTTCTATGTTGGTGTGAGTATGGTTCCCAATTGGAGGCAGCTGATGATCATTGCCTCTAATTGGGGATCATACTTAGTGTGGTCCTTTTCCCACCTGCGTTGTGGGATATTGTCTTGTCTAGTGCCAATGTGTGCTCGCTACGAACTGCATGTTCGTTTATGCTTTGAAGTTTCACCTTAATAAATAAATATGTGGAACTCTATGCACGCTGCGCCTTGGTCCACTCATTATAACGAACGTGACAGCTTTTTCCATTAAATTTGAATTATATTGAGGTACAAAAGTATTTTTTACCATCCCACAGAAATGTGTCTTTTAGGCTGCCTCTTTGCTTTGAGCACTGTTTTTCATTCTTAAAACTATAAATACCTTGTTGTTTTTTTGCAATTTGTTTCTCTTCAATCCCATTATTACAAACTGTATTTGATATGTCTTTGTCAGATTACATTTCCTCAGTCCCATAATGCATTATGTTTGTGGTCTTACTAAGAGATGAAATCCAGTCCAAGAAGCTATTCTTATAAATGCTATTCTGAGCTCTCTCCCATGTAACATTTCTTGTTTCATTGCATACAACTGGAGCTTTTTTCTGATAGGCTGACACCTTTCTGATGAATCCTCTGAACTGGTTTATTCAGATATTCTAGACATTTTCTCACTTCTGTGTGAGGAGATTGCGTTGGTTATTGTAATATTCACTCTATCGCCTAAACATTGACTCGTTGATGATTCGATTTTCAGTTAATAAAGCCCATTGAGCATATAAAGAAATCATTCATTTCCAGGTATCAGTTTGGCCAGTTCCAATACTTAAAATCACAAATGGTTTAGTTTTGTGCTGCCAGCCAGTTAAGCTGCCAGTTTCCTCTTCCTTGATACCTGAAGAAGCACTCACATGCTGCATTTTAATGATGAAACTCCTCTCGTTTGCGTCAGTTAGTTTGTAATTGTAATTAGCTTTGTCATAAAAATAACAAGAAAGGACCTCGCTTGTGTGTGTGGGGAGATTGTGGCGTTACTGTGCGGCTATAAATAAACTTCAAATAACAATTGAGCCTTTGAGAGACTCAAGTCTTTGACAGCTGCAAACCCTCGGGATGATTAACTCTCATTTAGAGTCACAAACATGTTGTTTTAACTGTGGCGGGCGCACAAAAACTTGATAGACTCTCTCCGGCCTCATTTACATATAGTGGAATAATGAAGATAGATTATTCAGTGAGGCAGAATTACTATACTATAAACGAACAGAAGAAATACAAGGAGTGGCATTCATACTTAGTATAAAACTGTGATACATGGTCATTTTAATAATTTATTGTAATATAACATAGAATGTCAAATAAATTGAATCTGACAAGTTTTATATGTACAAGCTCTCTCATTCATATTCCATATACCTGAATGGTCTTCTTTCCCAGATTGGTTACTGGGAGGTGTATGACGGCTCAGCCATCAGAGAACTGGAGGGCTCCCTGTCAGGAGCCATCAATGGCATGCACATCTCACAGGACGGACAGCACTTCGTCACTGGTACAGTACCCTTTACATTGGTTTTGTTGGCTGAGTTGAAGAGGTAGAGCATGAGTTGATTTGTGATCCCGCCAACTGTTTGGCGTGACATTGACATAGGAGTTGGCACAGCTCCCAACAGATCTAGGACTAGTCGTTGACTACCATCAATCAACAACAGCACATGGTGTGTCCATTAAATATCCCTGTATCGACTCTCAATAGCTTGGGACTATCGTGAAGAGCACTTGGTTGAACATGACTTCAACATGCGGTTGGATCAATGTTCGAAGGCTTTTCCGTAGAAATAAACATGGTATATGTCTCTCTGCTTGCCCACTTCAGGTGGAGACGAGAAGCTGGTGAAAGTGTGGGACTACTCAGAGGACGAGGTGACCCACGTAGGCGTCGGCCACAGCGGCAGCATCACCAGCGTCAAGATCTCCTCCAACGACAGGAGCATGGTGAGCACCAGTGTCGACGGGGCCGTGCTCCGGTGGAGGTACCCCCACCCCTCCTCTCCCTAGAGCGCCTTCCGGAGGCCAGGAGAACAGAGAGTCAAAAAAACCATGACCCTATGGCCTTTGACCCACACACCCTACAAACTTTTTACTTTTGACCTTGACCCTGCCCAGTCCCAATACACACCTGTCCTCACACCAAACAACTCTGAAGAACTCATGAACACTGAACATCCCCTTAGTGCTATCATAGAGCAAATGTTTCATTCATTCATGAAAACAAATGGGTATAATTTTGATTGTGCGATATTGACTTAAGTATGCATTACTAGCTACATTTTGCTTGTTGAAGATAATTGCATAGTTATAGTGTGGTATTCGCCATACTCTAATAATGTACTGTATCAACAAACTTGGCAGACACACATGTTCTAATATGCATGGAATTAACCTAATAAATTGAAGTAGGGACTCTTAACCTCATCAATGCAAAGTTGGATATTGTAGCCACAGAACATTATAAAGATACTCATCTGCTCATCATAGCCTTGAATAGCATTCTCTCTGATCTTCTATGGAAAGAACAGAAGTGATTGTGTCATCCCCTTTTTCCCATTGATACGCAGCGAATGTAAAAAGGCAGGCTACACAGTACATTAAATGCATTTTTCATACAGATATAACTGTCTTATATGCCTGCCATGTGGTAAAGAAGAGAAAGAGAGACGACGAGGCCCAGATTCACAGGCACTTTAGCACACCGCTGCTGTCAGCTAATCTATCACTAGAAATTCCCCAGAGACTTCGGTAAAGAAGTGTGCGTGTGTGCGTGCGCACGCTCGGGTGTGTGTGTGTGTGTGTGTGTGTGTGTGTGTGTGTGTGTGTGTGTGTGTGTGTGTGTGTGTGTGTGTGTGTGTGTGTGTGTGTGTGTGACCAGCGAGCCTCTTGGAATGCTTCCATCTTCCCAAACTCATTCCACTCTCGATTGCTCAGAAGCTCAAAACTCAATAATTAATAGCTACCCCACTAGTCCGCAACCAACAAAAAGAGAGCAAACCTGCAGTGCGCTATGGACGGACCAAGTTAACAAAACATAACCTACACCCCTAGCTCTGTAAAATAGGGCATCCCATCCAACTGCCCATGCACGCACGCACGCACACACACTGAATACTCAGGTGGCCATGCTATGAGATAAGAGTAACGTATAGCCCTATAGGGTAAGAGTTTGAGTTTCTGACTCATCGCAGAAGTTTGGAACCGGGGGCTGCAGAGTGCAGACTCCTCAAAAATACAAGGCTTCCGTTTTACACTGCAATAATACGTGAGATTATAAAAATATTGGAAGAGAAATATGAATATTATACATCTGCGTGAGTAAATCAGCACATCTGGATCACTAAATCCAATCTATGGTCTTGGCGAGCTGTGAAATTAAAACCGAAATTGATTGAGAATATCAGCAGTGTATTGCACGTTGCGGTACAAAACATGCACTACCAAGTAGCATTAAGACCATTTATTCTCTGTGTTTTTCCCATCATTTGATTCCTCCACGTGTGTGTCTCCAGATTGCAGTGAGGCAGGGGGATGTGCCAGCCTGACAAAATGATTTGTAGGACATTTGTTTGATAGTCGTGATGAATAATCAAATCAAAGTTGATTGGCCGTGTACACAGATTTGCAGACGTTATCGCAGGTGAAGAAAAATGCTTATGTTTCTAGCTCCAACAGTGTAGTAATATCTCCAACAGTGCAGAAATATCTCCTAACAGTGCAGTAAAATCTCCAACAGTGCATTATTAGATGAGGCATTCCATCAGAGGATAGGATAGTGCAGGTGCAGTCTATTAGTGTGCCATCACCAGGGTGCAGAACATTCTCAGCCTAAAACAGTAGGGGGCTCCTACACACCTCAAAAATATCATTATTTTCCGTTGGGACCATGTTGTAACAGAGGACATGCACCGTAGCCCACTCACATCATGCCAATATAAATGATAGTAAAAAACGAAAGAAAGGGTACTGTACAGTGTAGACCTTGAATTGCTCTGATACAAAATATGTTCAGTATTTGTTTATATTGGCCTACAGAACGCTTGGAATAGTTTTGATCAAACAATACACAATAGTCCTTATCGTGCATCTAATTATAAGGGAAGCTTATAGGCCTGTTACTAAATGAGTGTCAGCAAGCTTGTTCGAGTTCTCATTAAGCCTAATATGCATCAGTTTCAGAGTCCTGTCACTACATGCGCCGCCACCTTCAATGTGGAACACTTTAATAAATGGAACACTAGTCACTTTAATAATGTCACTTTAATAATGTTTACATATCTTGCATTACTCATCTCATATGTATATATTGCATTCTATACTTCTCTACTGTATCTTAGTCTATGCCGCTCTGACATTGCTTGTCCATATATTTATATATATTCTTAATTACATCCCTTTACTTAGATTTGTGTTTATTGGGTATATGTTGTTCAATTGTTAGATATTACTTGTTAGATATTGCCGCACTGTCGGAACTAGAAGCACACGCATTTCGCTACACCCGCAATAACATCTGCTAAACACTTGTATGTGACCAATAAAATGGGATTTGATATAGGCTAAAATTGTAGGAGGGCGGGAATAACGCGCACTATCCACCAAACAGAAAACCACTCCAGCAGCGCTCGGATTGGCGAGGGAGGGAGAGAGAAAGACCGCCAGCTGTATGTGCTCGAGCACCGTGTCAACGCCGAGGACCATGGAGTTGAAGACAACTCACCTACACGCTGGTTACTGGTTACAGGTGCCCGCTGCTTCACCATTTTACCTGCGAAACAGTATGACAAGGGCGCGCCGAGACCTGGCAGGAATTACCGGAATGTCTGAGGGACATTGAGGGACATTGTTTAGTCATGTGCCTAAACCACGGTATTGTCTATTAGCGGAGACCGGAGTGGTTTCGAGAGGAGGAGGGGTAAGGGCAGACAGGTAGGAGTCTATTGCTTCAGTAGTTGTTTCGTTTTCACTTCTTGTTACCTGGTAAATAACCAACCACCATGGATAACCACAAGGAGAGTAAGATGAGGAAACAGTCCATGAAAACCAAATCTACAAAACGCAAAGAGAAGAAATACAAAGCCGGGAAGCTTTTCAGGAGGAAATCGTTGAAGTCCGTTGGGAATTTTATGAGCAGGATACTGAAAACTTTGGGAACTTTGGCACACTTTGGCGACGTCGAGCCACCTGACGGTGAGGATGATGATGGCGGGTTCAGAGACAGCGCCGCGTGCACGTTGAGTGCCAACTCAGGGAATTTTAATAAAGATGAACTTCAGGTCTCGAGGGAGATTAAGGTGAAGAAGAGCGCCTCAACTTTGTCTTCTCATGGATCTATAAAAGACAGGCTGTCGTGGTGCTATGGCGACAAAACTCCAGGTGTCCTTGGGTTGAAGAATCATGGAAACACTTGTTTCATGAATGCGGTGGTTCAGTGCCTCAGTAATACGGACCTGCTGGCCGAGTACCTTGGTTTGGAACAATACAAGTCTGATTTGTGTCAGGGGAGAGTAAACGGAATTGTAAAAAACGAGGACGCGCAACTTGCCAGGGGTGAGGTGACCACACAGTTGGCATCCTTGGTGCGGGCGCTTTGGACCCTTGAATATACCCCTCAACTGTCCGTGGAATTCAAGGTGAGTCGCTTGTGTAGACACTCTTCAAACACAGCTCATGTTTGAGGCTTAATTGGTTCATTTCCATAACAGTTCCCGCTCTTGTTCACGTAAGTTATAGACTTACTTATTGCTTCAATGCGACTCTGATCATGAGAAATGTTCAAAGGTCGGAGCAATCGCGTGCTCACCGAGTCGGTTACAGTTTCCAGCGCAGCATTTCATTCTAAAAAGATTGGAATTTGCGAATTATTCAAAAACAAAATAAATATTTAACTAAAGAGAACACATCGTTCCTTTTACATGACGGTTTGTCATAGTAATAACAGTAGGCCTATGTGTGGGCGGCTATATCAACGGTCAGACTCAACAGGTTTCCACTGGGCTCAAGCTGGTTGAATCAACGTTGTTTCAACATAATTTGTCAACGTATTGTGCGGTGGAATCTACGTGGAAAATACATTGGATTTGAAAAAAGTAATCAATGTTGTTTTGAGGGTGAAATTGGGGTGACATTTCAACACATGATTATGTCATCATTGTAACCAATTTTCAACATAGACATACCTTGTATGTGCTAAAATATGTTGAATTTGTAACAATGTCAGATCTTCAATGTTATATCCACAATAGGCTGGGGAGTTGATTTATCTACAGCCATTCATTTGGTCTCGCATCCAGGGTTTTAACCAAGCCTAGCTTTGATATTTGTCACTGACTACTATCACTGACTACTACCTATTGTGGGAATGATTATTGAGAGATCTCCTAATAACTAAATATATTCGCTGTTGGTATCAAAGTCATTCCAAAGGGTAGGTTTAACAAAGTAAATTAAATGTAACCATACCTCATAAGTCATATACTGCATCATCAATGATACTATTTAGGCCTATATAGCATTTGCAAAGTTATCAACAGCTATTGTTTCAATACAACCCAGGGTTCAACTAAAAATAGATAATATATAGATTTGGTTGATTTCAAATGTAATCTTCAAGTTAATCATAAATATGTTGGATTCACCTCTATCTCAACCAAAAATCAAAGTTAAAGAATAGGATTAAATCAAACTTTATTTAATGTGCATTTAAAGTTAGATTAGATTTAGTCTTATTCTTTAACTTACATTTTTGGTTGAGATGGAGACATGAATAAAACATTAATTATTAATTTATAGACAAACTGGATATTGAATAGTGTGGTTGGCAACGCAACCAAATATCAACATTTGAAGTAGATGTATCTTCTGCTTGGATAGTTCCATCTGTGCCACTGACTTAGTCTGGCTTTAATTACAGTTTGTCTACTAATTAATCATTTATATGTTGCATTCACGTCTCCATCTCAACCAAAAATCTAAGTTAAAGAATAGGACTAAATATAATCTAATCAAACTTTAAATGCACTTTAAATAAAGTTTGATTTAGTCCTATTCTTTAACTTTGGTTCTTGGTTGAGATGGAGATACGAATCCAACATATCAAGTATTAATTTATAGACAAACTAGAATTAAAGCTGGGTTAAGTCAGTGACAACCAAACACAATTCAACATCACTTTTGCAAAACAGTAAATAACCTATTAACTTGTCGACAAGTTAACTAATGATTGGTTGGATTCACATCTCCAACTAAACCCAAAATAAAGTTTAAAGAATAGAATTAAGCCAGTGGCTCAGATTAAACTGTCCAAGCATTAGATATCCTTACATTTTTATATTTAGTTGTGTTGTCAACCAAACACAATTCAATATTCATTTTGTTATACAGTAAAAAGCCTAAAGTCAAGGCTCTTACAAACTAATAACAACATTTATTCAACCTTAAAATGAGTAACACGTCAATGGTGACATTTTGAGGTTAGCCTACAGTAACAGAAAATGTCTTCTTATGTAATCATAGAAAGTGTGCATTTTCAAGATAGCATGCAGAGGTCGCAGGTCTGTGGAGATTTTCACAAGTGCTTTAATAATCTGTGCAGAATATCAAACAGCATTGATCACTTGCACTATGCATTTTTTATGTAATCTCAACTGCAATCCAGGTCATTTGGTTGTGCTTTTAGATGAAGCACAGTAATAACACATTAAGTTGTTGTATAAATACAAAATATCTGAGATGGTATTCGCCACAGCGATAACACATATAAATGACAACTAAACCAAAAATCAGACATTGTTTTTCCAATGGAATTTGGTTGTGCTTTTAGATGGTTGAAAGCATATTGATAACACATTGGGAATTCAACAAACTTCTGGCTGTCTTTATGAATAAAGGTTGAAATCTTATTGATCAACCTCTCAACCAAATATTACCCACATTTCCACACTGAAATGACGTGGTGTGCCTAGTGGGTTGTGACTGGAGGGAATACAGCTAAGACCGGAAGCATTTTAGCTAACCCTACGTCTAACCCGTTTCCTAACCTTAACCTACAGTAAGTCTCCTAACCTGCCACGTTAATTATCTTAATTAACCTGCCGCATAAATTCTCTTAACCTGCTACGAAAAAGTAATTTCTGGTCGTAGCTGTACTCCCTCTAGTCAGAACCGACTCAACAGTTTTCACGTCCTATTTCCGTGTAAGCAGACAGGTAGCATTTCAGTGGAGGAGCCTGTGGCAACGGTCAACACAGGTGAGACATGTACTAGCATTACAGGCAGTGTCAAAACTCCCATATTTTTGGATTAATATCAAAATTTGGGTTCTCTTTTTCTTTTCTCCCAACATAAACATGGTCCAAACCATGTGTCAATGCCTATTGCCTAATGACCATTGACCACACATCAGGGCACATTTGCTAACTAATACGCATGCTGTGTGTGTGCCCTGTGGCTCCCACCTGCCACAAACCCAGATGAGGTGGCTGGTCTGCATTCCCTGGATGTCCTTACTGGGAGGAAGGGAGCGGTACTTCACATGCAGGGGTGGTGCACTGAGTTTACGGAATGCTGATGAGAGTGAGCCAGACCAATTCAACACAGTGGTCAGGGACTGCCAGGGAAGCAGGCCAGAGTCCCAGACGCCTGATGATGTATGAATATGTATGTCTATGGTCTGGCCCCACAGGGACACCTGTGGCTGGTCATCCAGGGGCACAGTGCCCGAAGCTGGGCCTGGGTGAGTGGCATTGCTCACTCTCATTTACTGGAACCTTTGGACCTATGCTGCAAATATAGATGGTACCAGAGTTCTGTATTAGAACATTTTGATTTGGTTCAGCTCATTATAGGCTCTAAGATAATTATGATTCTAGCAGTAGTGAGATACTTTTTGAAGTTTATACGTTAAGTTTTGTGTGCAGTCTCTCGAAATGTAGTACTCAGATCTATTGAATAATCAACTGCACTTGGGTATAGATATTCCCATTCATTCATTCATTCATTCTCATTCATTCCCTCCTCTCACTGCAGTTATAAGGATGGCTTTGACTTGAACAATATACTGATTTCTATCTGTTTGTCCTCTTTGAATGAGATGAGGATGTTTACTGCTGTAGCAGTGCAGCCAAGTGAATTTAGCCTGGGAAAGGTGGAGACCCCCTACTGAGCAAGCTCCACTGGTGCGTATGGAGAGTGCAGTAGTGAGCTCCAAAACAAACAAGAAATCGTGTTGGTGAAAGACAGGAAAACACCCACCCATCCATTTACTCCTGTTCCCCGTAGGAATGGTACTAGTTTGTGATGAGGAAGGATTCTCCACAGTGGTTCTTTGACAGATAATTATTATTGTCAAAGTCAGTGTGCTTTTAAAGAGCACTAGTCAGAGGCATTGGCCTGGTAAACAAGTTCAACAGTGACTGAGTGAGGATAAAAGTTGGCTCTGCGAGCTTTTCCCTCCCCTCACTTTCCTTGCTGAGTCTGGAGGTGGTGGTTGTATCATGGTTCTCCATGACTCCTGTGTAGGCGGTGGTGGGTGTGAGTGGGTGTCATGTTGGTTGTTTTGGAGCACAGGCAGAGATTCAGTGTTTGTGTTTTCCTGTCTCTGCTTTCTTTCAAGAGCTATGGTACTCGCTCTCTCTCTCTCTCTCTCTCTCTCTCTCTCTCTCTCTCCCTCTCTCTCAATATTTGCCTTTGAACTCAGAAATTGGCAGGGCACTACTACTTCATTTTACCCCCAAAAAGCTCTGACAAAACAATATAATGAAAAACACAGTGAGAAATATGTCTGTGTAAGTACTGCAGTTTGAGCGCATTTCCGATGGATGTATTCACCACCATAATTAATGGTCTAGGTTCGGGGGGGGGGGTAAATCAATCTTAAACAACGCTAGGCTGTAAGACCACCCAACCTCCCCACTTTATCTTAGTGAAGGGAATGGCACAGAAACCATTAAAGGAGCAATCTGTGATATTTACAGCTGTTCAGTGATCATTTTAATTAATGATATTGATTCTTGAAGAATACAACACAAATGCCTCATTTCATTTTTTCTTAATTTAACTAGGCAAGTCAGTTAAGAACAAATTCTTATTTTCAATGACAGCCTAGGAACAGTGGGTTAACTGCCTTGTTCAGGGGTAGAACAACAGATTTTTACCTCGTCAACTTTCAGTTACTAGTTCAACGCTCTAACCACTAGGCTACCTGTCGCTCCTCATGAGCTCTTACCCCACCATATCCCAAATTATAAGGTTATTTTGCTCCGTTGTTCAGCTTTATTGCAAACTACGTGGTAGGGCTGCCGTTTGGCCACCCCAAATATGTACTAGTGATTGTGCCTTTAGGATACAGTAAAAGCACAGACCCTCGTTCTTCCCACACAAAAGCACATTTGCTGCCTCCAATATAAGTCATAGAGTCTGCGTCCCAAATGGCACCCTATTACGTACAAAGTGCACTGTTTTTTACCAGAGCCCTATGGGCCCTGCTCAAAAGTAGTGCAATTTATAGGAAGTACGGTACCATTTGGGATGCAGATATAGGAGTTTAAACTTCTCCATTACAGTAGTGTTAACAGAGAGCCTTTCCCAGGCTGTAAAACACTCAGTGATGATTATGACCAATCATCCTTTGTTTCCTTCTCTATTCTTTATGGTAGTAAATCCCACATTAGGGACGTTGTCGCGGAGACGAGGCAAAGACTTTGGGCTTTACTCTGTCATCACACTGGCAGCATATCAGGAAGAGGATTTCATGTTATGTTACCGAAACTGTTGGGGAAATGAAATCTTGGAGAGCCTTGCATCCAAAATCTTATGTTGTCTTGCCATAATAAATAGTGGTTTTCTTTCTTTTGGAGGTGAATACATGGACATGAAGTCTAGCATCCAAACTAGTACGTCTTCTGCCATCATATATATATTTTGTGGTGAATTGAGATACTGTATAACTCAGATTAATCAGGATCAAAGAGTAGGATTTTTTCGTGCAAAAAACTCAGACTGGGGCGTCGAGCGTGGGGAGCCAGGAGACAGGCAAGGGCATTTGCTTGGTGGCCAGGACTGCGGTTGGCCGAGGTTTGTGTTTCTCTCCCCCCGACCAGCGGTCGTCCTCCAGGGGAGAAGCGGGGGGAGGCTGGGTCGTCTGGAGCTCAGCTGAGATTGATGAGTGGAAAGAATGGAGAAAATGAGAGAGGGAACAAGGGAGGTAGAGTATGGGGGGAAAGAGGGAGCAGAAGGGAGAGGCTTTATTGAGTAGAGGGAATGGAAGGAGAGGCAGGGCAGGAGAGTAATTAAGTGATGACCCATCAGTGTCTGCCTGGTCAGCAGAGGAGAGGATCGCCAACCAGCAACACCAGGCTGCTGTTGCAGAAAAATGTAACAAGGAATGGAGGTGCCAGTAATGATGGTGATGGATACCGTCCAGGCTCATTCCCACCAGGCAGCAACATCTGCTCTTGCGTGTGTGTGTGTGTGTCAACATCACAACCTCTAAAGATTATGTAACGTCCTAATTCCTCATGGTTCTTCCTCCCAGACTGCCATTGTGGAATCTAACAAGGTCCATTTGACAGGCCAGGCTGGGGTGACCCTGTAAATGTGTTTTTGAAGCAGAGGAATCATTTTGTTGATGTATGGCACGTTCCTAGTCCTGACGGAGCTCTCCTTATACCTCTCTGTTTACATTGAAGGTGATGTGGGGTACTTGTGAGACAAACGCTAAAGAGGGGAAGGTCAAATACTCTCCAGCTCACTGTCTTGGATGCCAGGGCAGGTGTGGTGTGTGTGTGTGTGTGTGTGTGTGTGTGGTTTGTGTGATGTTAATGCCTGAGTGTGGGGGTCTCAACCTCTCCTAAGATGTGAGAGGGTGAGAGAGGACGACTTTGTCAACTGCCCCTGGAGACTGTGTAGGTTAATGGTGTACCTGTGTTTATTTAAGAGGTTAGGTTAGGTCACCCTCAACTGTATTTTGAGTGTTTGCAATCGTTTCTATCTGTCTCTAGTCTCACCCTCCAGCAAATGTTTGCCTCACCTCTCTAGTAAGAAATTACTTGCAAGGCACCATGCCATGACAGAAAGAGAGTGCACTGTAGCACCGTATAGTCTGCCTATGTTTACTGTGGTTATGGAATAAGGTGCATCTTCACCATGGAGACCGGCAGTACCCTAAAGACAGCTGAGGAGTACAAACAGCTTTTAACCTCTCTTGGGTAGGGGGCAATAGTTTCACACCTGGATGAAAAGTGTGCCCAAAGTAAACTGCCTGTTACTCAGGCCCAGAAGCTAGGATATGCATATAATTGGTAAATTTGGATAGAAAACACTCTAAATGTCTGTGAGTATAACAGAACTGATATGGCAGGCGAAACCCCGAGGACAAACCATCCCCCCAAAAAGAATTCAGCCTACCACTATTTTCAATGGCTGTCACTTTTATTATAAGTCCTCCCAGATTGCAGTTCCTAGGGCTTCCACTAGATGTCAACAGTCTTTAGAAAGAGTTTCAGACTGGTTTTTGGAAAAATTAGCCAGAAATTGTAGTTTTTCTAGGTGGCTCCCATTTTGGCTGTAGTGTTTCCAAGCCCGTGAATGATAGCACATTCTTTGGTATTTTTCTCCGGTAAAGACAATAACGATTTTCCGTCTTAAATGGGTGTGAAAAGTAAAGACTATGTTGATATGTCTATGTAGATATCAAGGGGAATTCCTTTGAACAAGAAGTGCAATCTGTTTTTGAAGGATGGGATGGGGTCCTTACTTTCTTAGCAACAGTGCTGCTGTGCAGACCCATTAACATGCCATTGTAGCAGGATCACCTCTGGACATCAACAAAACAAAATGTGTGCACACAGCAGACCATAACCCCTCTCTCCAAGCCCTCCTTCTCTCAACCCCCTGTCCTAATGAAGCCATCACAGCTCTGTGATGTCATCACGTTTCTGCTTCCCAGACACAGCGGGCCCACGGTAACCTTGGACACATTGGTTGCTGTCCCCACCACTCTCTCCGCCACCTCCGACTCTGTTTCCCCCTTTCCCTCTTACCCTTTCTGGGGTAGCAACATAAAGTAACATGACTGCACTGTCCTTTGATAGGCAGAGGGAGTAACTAGGATTAGTGAAAAGGGGTGTGTCCTAAATGGCACCCTATTCCCTATATAGTGCACTACTTTTGACCAGAACCCTTGTCAAAGGTAGTGCACTACATAAGAAATAGGATGTCATTTCAGATACACCACAGTCAACATGCCCCTTTTGCTTCCCTCTCCCTCGGAGGGCCCCCTTCATAATGATTAAGCTCATTAGTGGTCCATCTCAGGTAGTAGGGAGGTAGGGGTCCTCCCATCCTGTCCCGTGTTTATATTTAGAACACTGGTGGTGTGATGCAGCAATTTATTATGAAGGGTGGAGGAGCGTCTGGGATCGGGCTCTGTTACTCAGAGGGCGGAGGGAGGAATGGAGAGAGTGGGGGGGAGATGGCTGGTGGGAATGGAAAGTAGCCACCTGGATGTCCTGATGGTGTTGTTGTTAGCTACACCTGTCACTGTCTCAAGGAGAGTCAGGGTTGGGTAGATTACTTTCTAAATGTTACTGTTACTAGTTACTTATCCAAAATTGTAATCAGTAACGTAACTTTTTGATTGCCCAAACTCGGTAACGTAATCTGATTACTTTCCGTTACTTTTGGATTACTTTACCCTTAAGAGGCATTAGAACAAGACAACAATTATCAATCAAACACATTTGGTGTGTCATCGTAGACATAGTGGACTCGCTCAGGTAGAACAAACTTTAACTTTCCATATTTTCAATGCAAAATGTAATGTCACTGAGAAAACAGAAAGGTGTCTTAATATATACTACATGACCAAAACTATGTGGACACCTGCTCACCTAACTTCTCATTCCAAAATCATGGGCATTAATATGGAGTCGGCCCCCACTTTTCCGCTATAACAGCCTCTTATTCTTCTGGGAAGGCTTTCCACTAGATGTTGGAACATTGCTCCGGGGACTTGCGTCCATTCAGCTACAAGAGCATTAGTGAGGTCAGGTCGGGCACTGATGCTGGGCGATCAGGCCTGGCTCGCAGTCGGCATTTCAATTCATCCCATTGGTGTTCGATGGGGTTTAGGTCAGGGCTCTGTGTCAAGGTCTTCCACACCGATCCCTACAAACCATTTCTGTATGGACCTCGCTTTGAAACGGAAAGGGCCTTCCCCAAACTGTTGCCACAAAGTTGGAAGCACATAATTGTCTAGAATGTCATTGTATGCTGTAGCGTTAAGATTTCCCTTCACTGGAACTAAGGGGCCAAGAAAAACTTCAAAAACAGCCCCAGACCATTATTCTTCCTCCACCAAACTTTACACTTGGCACTATGTATTCGGGCAGGTAGCGTTCTCCTGGCATCCGCCAAACCCAGATTCGACCGTCGGACTGCCAGATGGAGAAGCTTGACTCATCACTCTAGAGAACGCGTTTCCACTGCTCCATAGTCCAATGGCGGCGAGCTTTACACCACTCCAATCAACGCTTGGCATTGCACATTGTGCTATTAGGCTTGTGTGCGGCTGCCCGGCCATAGGAACCCATTTCATGAAGCTCCCAACGAACCGTTCTTGTGCTGACGTTGCTTCCAGAGGCAGTTTGGAACTCGGTAGTGAGAGTTGCAACCGAGGAAAGACAATTTTTACAAGCTACGCACTTCAGCACTTGGAGGTCCCATTTTGTGAGCTTGTGTGGCCTACCACTTCACGGCTGAGCCATTGTTGCTCCTAGACTTTTCCACTTCACAATACAGAACTTACAGTTGACCGGGGCAGCTCTAGCAGGGTGGAAATTTGACGAACTGACTTGTTGGAAAGGTGGCATCCTATGACGGTGCCACGTTGAAAGTCACTGAGCTCTTCATTAAAGGCCATTCTACTGCCAATGTTTGTGTATGGAGATTGCATGGCGGTGTGCTTGATTTTATACACCTGTCAGCAACGGGTGTAGCTGAAATAGTCAAATCCACTAATTTGAAGGTGTGTCCACATACTTTTGGTGATGTAGTATATTGTTTTCGCAAACATCCTTTCCGAATTTAAAAGTAATCCAAGGAGTATCTGTAATCTGATGACAATATTTTTTCTGGTGGGGGGGGGGGGGTCATCGTTGTTAAAAAATATATATTTTTAAGGAACTCAGTCTGGCTTTCAATTTACTCTTGAAAGTTGTAATAATAGACTGCACAAGGCCATGTCAGCTAACGTTATTTTAGCTAGGTTTTTTAGCCCATGGATGTTGTAGTAACGGGGGGCCTGTGTGAAAAAGTTTAAGAACCCCTGACATAACTTGTTATAGTTTTTTTAATGTTATCAGATAACATGTAACTGATTACATATCACCAGTTACTCCCTGACCCTAAGGGGAGCTGATTGAATACACTGTCGAAAGATGCTGTTTACCTACCACCAGACAACGTTTCCTAAAAATAAATACTTTGAACAGTAGTTTCTTTGAAACTCTCAGCTCATGTATTTTGTTGGAAGATTTAAAGGACTTTGCTGGAAACCTAACTGATATTTATTTTCTTGTCCATATCTAATCTCTTCCTCCCGGTCTTTCCTCAGAGTATTTAGCCAACAGACTACATAGCCTACATCATTTTTTGTCCGTGTTCGATATTCCCTGTTATGTTGACCGGTCAGCCTGTAACTCTAAGTTTAATATCTTTGAGCTTCTACTGTAGTTTGTTGGAAAGTCGTTTTATGTCTTTTGTAATGTCCTCATCTGATTTCCTCCTCCCTGTCTGTCCCCAGAGTATTGTGTCCAAGTACGGCTCTCAGTTCAGAGGGAACTCTCAGCACGATGCCCTGGAGTTCTTGCTCTGGCTCTTGGACCGGGTCCATGAGGATGCCAACCCCACCACCAACAACAACCACAGCAGCAGCAAGACCAAAGCCAACGGAAAGGTAGGAGCAGACCAAACACTGTCACAAAGTTGTCATGAAGTCCAAAGACATTCACATGTCATAGACATTGTCTTGTGTTGACAATGTCTACGACACTCAAAATAAGAACACCTGTCACCAAACTGAAACATCTTGAAAAATATTGATCACTGTTGTGATCGAACGGTCCTGACTCATGACACATTGTAGATATACTGTAGCCAACAAGTTCGCTGAGGTAAGGTTTTTGGCTGATGGTAGTACTATGTTAGCCAACTGTGGCTGCAATCCAAAATGCAAAGACCTCTCTGCATTCTACAGTAGCAGCTTCGGCAGTCTCAGCTGTGTGAGAGCAGAGGTACAGTTGCAGAGGCCGATAATAGCTCCTTATTCAGGTGGAAGAGTTGCAGAGGCTTGAGTCATCATATCACCTGGGTCCCACTCAGGAGCACACACACGTCTTGCTTTGCTCATCGACTAACTTACTTTAGAGCAGGACACGTACACACACACACGTGCATAATGTAGGGTGGGGCCGTTGGGACGAGAGATTGCTACCGCTAGGGCCACCTTTGCTAAATGAATATAGGAGAAACACTGGGCTAATAAACAAACTTGAGATTGAACTTGGTTAGCATGTATCAACATCTTTTTTTTCGCATTCAATTTAGTAATATTGCAAGCCTTGGTTTTGCTCACAACCTAACCAGGTTACTCCTAGTGTGGTAGAGCAAAACACCTCAGAGGTTCCCATGAATGCATATTTCTATTCTCAAGAGATACAATAGAGACTCGTTACGAAGAGCTTGTCTCAATGACAACAAAGCGAATTCCACAGCATTCTGCAGCGATACGCCATCCCATCTGGTTTGCGCTTAGTAGGACAATTGTTTTTCCCAACAGGACAATGACCCAACACACCTCTAGGTTGTGTAAGGGATATTTAACCATGAAGGAGAGTGATGGAGTGCTGCATCAGATGACCTTGCCTCCACAATCACCCGACCTCAATCCAATTGAGGTGGTTTGGGATGAGTTGGACCGCAGAGTGAAGGAAAACCAGCCAACAAGTGCTCAGCATTTTCAGGTCTCAGCATATGTGGGAACAGGTGAAGCTGGTTGAGAGAATGCCAAGAGTGTGTAAAGCTGTTATCAAGGCAAAGGTTGGCTATTTTGAAAAATCTGAAATATTTACAATGTAGAAAATAGTAAATTATAAAGAAAAATCCTTAAATAAGTAGGTGTGTCCAAACGTTTGACTGGTACTGTGTATATATATATGTATTACAATAAACAAACATAGTCAAAAACAATAGACAACATAACTGACTATTAACTGTCTTGATGAGAGGTGGGTCATCAGCTTAATGAGCAGGCCTCCTCGTTAGAAGAGTCGACCAATAGCACAGGCCGCAGGCTAAGGAATGAAGGCCCCACCGTGGGCCCTCTCCTGAGCTGCTCTTGCGTTGCCTGAAGAGAATTGTACAAACGCACCGTACTTGTTATATTCACCCAGCCAGGTCACAGAAATCAATGAATGCATTTGAAGAAAAAGAGACACGGAATGTGTGGGATGAGGCCTCTTTAGAATCCCATTCCATTGACGACCCTGGTCCCTTTCTCAATGGGAATGATGAGTCTAGCCACTGCGGCGTCTGACTGTTGTGTCACTCATGGCTGTATTACTGTTTACCCCTCTGAAACGGGCCATTGTGTGTGTGTGTGTGTGTTTGTGTGTAGCAGGAGAGGTTGTTGAAGTGGCAGCCTGCTGTGTGATGCCCCCTCTCATTCTCTCTCTTTCCATCCCTCTCCGCTCTCCTCTGTCTGCTGCTGCAGAGGGGAAGGGATCAGGGGAGGGTGTACCGCATTGGCAGAGAAAGCACGGCATACTATGACTTATAATGTGGATGTGATCTCTAATATCATTTCATGTAAACACACATTGCCCCTTTAAGGTGTGCGATGGTTACAATGATGCCTCGCTTCGTTGCGCTTCAACAGTATCCCCTTTTGGCTTTTGCTCATCTCCGGCTGCTATTATTAGCCAGTGAAGTCCTTATTCTCATTGACTGCCATCGTGACGCCACCTAACAGCTAATGCCTTTCTCTGCGGCTACGCTATAGAGGAGGCCCTTTATGCCACGTCAACAGCTCAGGGCTCTGGTTGTCATTAGCCGCCGCTGAATCATGGCTCCATAAAGCCGCTTTGCCGACGCCTCGGCCCGAGAAAGAAGAAGCTATTTCAGAGAACGCTGTGGGTATGTGTGATCCATTTCTATTACTTTCTGTAATTGAATTAATTCTCTGTGTTTGGTTGGTAGCTCCATCTTTCTCACCTCCCTCGTCTCCTCTCCTCTCCTCCTCCGTCCTACTCTCTCTCCATTGACTGGTGTTAGAACACTGATGGTGTGCATTGCGGCGTACAGCGTACACACAGATAGCAAATGGACAGAACAGATTGATAGATGGATGGGTGTATGGATTGATGGGCTGAGAGAGAGTGAGAGCAGGACAGGATGACACCTCCGTCGTCAGAGCCTGTGAAACGGGCGTTTCAAGTGAGAGCAAAGACCCAGATCAATCTGCTGACCTGCCAGAAACCTGAGGAGACACATTCTGATCCTGCCTCCCTCTTTCACTGAGTGAATGGTACAGACACATCTTTTGTTTTGGCTCTGTACTCCAGCACTTTGGATTTGAAATGATGCAATGACTATGAGGTTAAAGTGGAGACTATCAGCTTTCATTTGAGGGGTATTTTCATCCATATCAGGTGAACCGTTTAGAAATTACAGCACTTTTTGTACATAATCCCCACATTTTAGGGAACCAAAAGTATTGGGACAAATTCACCTATGTGTATTAAAGTACTAAAAAGTATTTGGTCCCATATTTTTATTGACGCAATGACTACATCACGGTAGTGACTCTACATATTTCTTGGATGCATTTGTTTTGCTTGTGCTTCAGATTACGTTTTGCCCAATAGAAATGAATGGTAAATAATGTATTGTGTCATTTTGGAGTCACTTTTATTGTAAATGAGAATTGAATATGTTTCTAAACACTTCTACATTAATGTGGATGCTTCCATGATTATGGATAGTCCTGAATGAATCATGAATAATGATGAGTGAGAAAGTTAGAAGCACAAATATCATACCCCCTGAACAAGGCCGTCATTGAAAATAAGAATTTGTTCTTAACTGACTTGCCTAGTTAAATAAAGGTTCAATAAAATACCCCCAAGACATGCTAACCATTTTTGGGGGGTATAATATTTATGTTTCTAACTTTCTCACTCATCATTATTCATGATTCATTCAGGACTATCCGTAATCATGGTAACATCCACATTAATGTAGAAGTGTTCAGAAACATATTAAATTCTCATTTACAATAAAAGTGACTCCAAAATGACACAAAACATTATTTACCATTCATTTCTATTGGGCGCAAAATAATCTGAAACACAACCAAAACAAACAGCAAATGCATCCAACAAATGTTTAATACACATATAAGGGAATTTGTCCCTATACTTTTGGTTCCCTAAAATAGGGGGACTATGTACAAAAAGTGCTGTAATTTCTAAACGGTTCACCCAATATGGATGGAAATACCCTCAAATTAAAGCTGGCAGTCTGCACTTTAACCTCCTCGCCATTGTATCATTTCAAAGTGCTGGAGTACAGAGCAAAAATGTTGCTTTTGTAGCTCACTGTATCTCCTCCTCTACAGGAAATTTCCTTACAACTCTATAACTGCTTAATTTCAACATCCTTACACATCCACTTTCTGCTCCAATTCTTCACTTGTCCCCCGTTACACCCGACTTTTACTGTCACCTTTGCAATACCTTTGCAAAACTACAAAAGACAAATTAGTACAGCGTGTGTTTCTTTACATAAGCATCTTTCAGAATGGATGGTCTGTATTTGAAGAATGCATTTCTGCATTATCTACATGGACTCACACCGGCCTGCAAGGCCTATAGAACAGAGCAGAAACCAAACCTCAAACCTAATGCACCTGCAGTCCTCCATTTTAAGATCAGTCCTCTGTTATTGGTGTATGGGTTCAGTAGCAGGGGCCTACTTTATGTGTATTGATTCAGTATCCGGGACCTACTATAACCTGTGGTCCAGCATACAACCAGCCATGTGACCAGCTGAGCCGGTTCACCTTCCTCAGCTAGTGGAAGGTTACGTAAGGAAGTCGATCAACAGAGGCAGCTCAGTAAACTGACGTTTGATCAGTTGCTGAAGGAAGCCAAGTCTCCTTGAACCAGAACCCATCGTAGTAGAAGGGGATTAAAGGGCCAGTTTGAAATAACGTGTGTGTCGCCTTCGTCCAACCCCTCAGGCTTGACAGCAGTATTTCTCATAATATGAAAGTATCAGGCCTATCTAAACCAGTTTGCACAATATTTCTCTGGTGTCGGAATGAAAATATATCAGACAAACTCACTTCGTTCGTATGCCACACATGTGGCATAAATTTCCCTTTAAAATAGTTACATCTGGCCCTTGGCCTTGACCTCCCATCCAGTGAGTGGGCATGCCTGCCTGAGTGAGTGGTTTAAAAGCCGATCCATCTTACCCTCTCTCTCTCTATCCGTCTCACCCCTACGGACGGTAGTGGTAAACGATGCCTAGCATCCCAACACCGCTGCTAACTCACAGAGGCATTATCTCTGCATTATTCCATTTTAAACGTCGATAATAGCTGGCTTCTCACTCTGCGCCCGGAGAGAGTTGACAGGGTGAGTGGATGGAGGGAAAAAAAGAAAGAAGAAAAAACCAGCCTGGATGGATGGAAGTAAACTGCTTAGACTTAGAAATTTGGTCTCTGGACGTTGTGGCAGCCGGCGAGGCGGCGATAGAACACATTATTGACAGACCCAGAAATTGTGGGTTTGACGTCTACGGATGTGAGGGTTAAGAGGCCCTGTTCTCCAGAGAAATGTGTTTGTTTATGATACAGATCAGACGTGGATGACAGGTAGACAGGTAGGGGTTGATGGATGCTGTATCAGATGTCTCCTGTCAGTGTTGCCCATTGGGATGTTAAAGCTCTGATACTCCTCATTCAGTTGTGCCATCAGACTTGACACTGGCAGTCCGTCATATAGAGAGAATGGATCTACCATTGGACATCTCTGCGTTCCCTCTACTGCTCTGGAGCTAAATGAAGTCAGCTTTCCTCTCTTCTCTGTTGGCGCATTAGTGTTGTACATTGATTAGGCGTTGGGGTTCACAGGTTGCTTATCTTTCCTTTGCTCCCTCTCTCGCTCTCTCCCTTTTTCTCCCACGCTCACTGTCACAACTCTGCTTCTCCCTCTCTCTCTCTCTCTCTCTCTCTCTCTCTCTCTCTCCTCTGACTCTCAACCCCTCTGACTCTCTCCATATGTCTGTCTGGTCTACTTGTCAGTGATGAGCTGTCTAAGCCGTTGCCAGACGTCAGCTACAGCTGAATGTTAAGAGCAGGGCGGAGGGGTTGACGGGGCAGACGGCCACAGACCCTTTCTCCTTCTGCTCCGGCGATCCCGCTCAACCTCTCACAGGTTACTTCAAACGACACTTCTCCCGCCAGCCCTGCCGAACCCCAGCCACAATCCGATTAGAACACCAGTGACATTTCTCAGATGCTTCAAATTCCACACGGCATAGAGAGAGTGGGGGAGAGAGGGAGGGAGAAAAGGAGATGGGGCGAGACGTTTGTTGGTGGATTTGCCCGTCTGTTTGACTGCATGATGGGCTTCGATCTCCTTTTCCCTTTACAGATGTCTATTTTGTGTGAAATTTAGCAGCTGGAGAGGAAGGAAATTGAAGCAAAACTCCTTATTTGCTGCTTCCTGTCATGGAACAGATACAGTAACATCAATATCACCACTAATAGCCCTTTTTTGCTACACTACTGTATAAAGAAGAACACAGTGGCGAGGGGCATTGTAGTAGTGGCGCTGTGGTGTATATTTTTATCACTGAAAACATGTGGCCCCGAATGAAGGGAATCTGGGACCGAGGGGGAACTAATCCCACCACTACGCACACACGCACACACACGCACACACGCACACACACAACCTCACCTCCTAATAGGATTTACGACACAAAAAAATAGAAATCTCGGCTTTATGAAATATTTCTCGACATGCCTCCTTTTTCCTTTTCTCAACGTTGGATTCTTCATCCATTATTCACCCTGATCCCTTTCCGTGTCTTTTTAAAGCCTCCTTCCTCCTAACGTGGCTCCATCTACTATTCACCTATTGAAAGATAAATGATTGAGCAGGGCCAATTTGCGTCCCCTCTCCCTGTCCCCCCCCATCCTTCCCTGACTCATTTCAAAATGCTTCTGAGGGATAAAAGAAAGAAAAAGTTTCAGGTGGGCTTTTGTAGTGGCATGGTATCGAGAGAGAAAAATAGAAAGGTGTTGACACCAGCAGCTCTCAGCTTCAGGGATTCACCTAACTGAGCAGATAGCTAATTTGTGTTCTTTTGTCAAACCTGCTGAATTGGGCCGTCTAGGTATCAACGCACCTCTGTCTAGGTTTGTCTGATCAGTTAGCGCTTCTAAAAGAGCTCGCACTTTTTTGGAGACTGAGGTGTTATTTTTCTTCCACTTGGCCTTACTTTGCAAAAGATGATGCCCTGTAAACCTCTCCTCCGGTTTGCCTGCCTTTCTTCCTTCAGTAATTAATTGATGGTCAAAGATGGAGATAGACACTAAGAGAGTGATACTGAGCGGTTTGGCTAGAACCATCACTGTGGATCAGGTGCCCTAATCAGTCACTAGCAGCCCGTTATCCTGCTTGCCTGGTTCGCTAAGATGAAAGCGGCCAGTCCAGACCAGGACAAACAACTCTCTCGCGCCACACTGAAGCTTTCCAGGGATTTGAGCTGATCCCTGATCCCTGCTGGCCCTCCTTCCCTCCAGACAGGAAGTGTGGTAGTAGACTAACAGGTATGGTTACAGCACAGTGCACACCACAGGGACAGAGTCACATGGGGAGACGGAGGAAAGAGAGAGAAGTGGAAGCGCTGTTGGACATCATCTGTGAGGTCATAATGGGGTGAGAGAAGGAGTCTATCGTCGTCCTCGTGCCACAGAGTGATGAAGATAAAGGAGGAGGAAGGGTGTGTGTGTGCATGCGTCTGCTTGCTGCCCAAGCCAATTACCGCTCCCACAGGGGCATCAGAGAGCCACAGTCACAACATGGTGCAGAGTCAGGACCCAGCCTCCCCATCAGGAGTCAACCCAGAGTCTATTATCATCCCAATGTGCCCTGGGTCTTCCACAGAGCCTCCAGAGACAGTGCTCTAGCTCTGGGACCCTACCCAGGGACCCCCTATCTGACCGTGGACATCCAGGCTCGCTGTGGGGTAGCTAGGCCTCTCAGAGTATTGCCCGTGACTGAAGCACCACAGGGGGCTAATGAAATGGAATCTCCCTGAGGATCAGGAGGGAAGCTCAAAGTCGGAGGAAGAGCGCCGGCCGCCGCTCCATTAATGGCAGGAACATTAGCCCCGGGATCGATCTGCTGAAAGAGGGGGGGGGCAGGATGTGTGTTTGCGTGTGTGCGTGCATGCATGTAGGTGAGACTGAGTGCTGTGTGTGGTGGAGCGCTAACAGTGCGGGCTGAAGGGGTCTAGGACACACACAGTGGGCTTTCTAAGGGCACTCAGCCACAGTTCCTCTCACACATAACACACAAACACAGACAGATTACATTTGGCTTCCAAACACTTGTATTTATACATACTACTTTTCTCTCTCCCTCGCTCTTTCTCTTTCTCTTTTTTACATTTTCTTTTTACTATGTCTCTATCCTCTGGGGGGGTAAGTAATGCGACTGTCCCACTTCTCCACTTTCACAGCCCATCCATCTTCTACACACACACACACACACACACACACACACACACACACACACACACACACACACACACACACACACACACACACACACACACACACACACACACACACACACACACACACACACACACACACACACAGGTAGGGTACCTCAGAGGTGCCACACAGAGACGGCTGACTGCCATGGGTCGCCATTTTAAAGGCCTTTAATGGGTCACACATTTGATTAAAACCATTAATATTTCAAAAGACGCCCAGACCCCCTAAATAGTTCAGGAATATTTAAAATATTCAGCGGCATCAACACTTTTGTCTCCTTTGAGAGGGAAAAAGGACGCTCATTAGTAAGTTGAGGGTGAGTCTGGTTTGTATTGAATTGTTGTTGGTGGAAGGTTGAGTTGTGTTAGTGCTGAAGAATTGATCTCTCGTTCTCTCTGGGTGTAAAATCAGAGCTGGGCTCAGCCAGGGAAAGCCTTTGATGAACACCAACACGTGGTTTGAATGTTAAAGAGCTGTACACTATCATTTCATTCTCCTCCTAATTTATGATATTCAAAAATAAATCTCCTTATGTGCCTGGCGGATTTCTCCTTGACTGTTTTTTATTAGAGTTAAAAAGGCAAATGCGCGCGCGCACGCACGCACACACACACACACACACACACACACACACACACACACACACACACACACACACACACACACACACAGGAGAGTAATATGAGCAAAACGCCTGTGTAAATACATACCGATTATTTTGATTTGAAGCATCATTTGAGTAAAGCTGGAGGGATTTGTAAGCAGTGAGCCTCCCTGGGCTGAAGGTAATAATGGTCCCCATGGATGAGGTTGACCTCCTGTTAGTCTCTGAGGTTCCTGCTGCTGGGACTCTTCTGTACGATGCTGTTGTGTTCCTCATTTAGGCTGGCTTACTACGCCAGTGGCAGACACAGACCAAGGGAAGGGAGGGGAGGGAGGTGGAGCAACAAGGTGCATTTGCCGCAAGGACATTGTTCCGATTTAAAGTTCACTCTCGCTAATGTGCTGGTACTACTTGGTCAAAAGTAGTGCACTACATAGGAGGAAAGTCTTCAATGGAGAAGTGCACTGTCTGTGACTTTGTGTGAGACTTGTCCACAGAAACCCCACCTCTTCATCTGTACTCTACAGGCCTTGAGGACTTGTCATTCTCCTTACCGCACTATTTCACGCTCATATTGTCTCTCTCTGTCGCTGTAATCTCTGTGTGTAATGCCAACCTGTTCTGCAAGTGTGGAAAATGCCGTGAAAGAATACAACTGAATACAGTGGTGCCTTTTGTTTGCTAATAATACAAGTTAACAATGTCTGGCCTTGAGGCCCATTGTCTTGTGTCATCATATCCCACACCCATCTTTATTGTCATCGGTCCCATATAAGGTAGTACCTTCCTGGCACTCTGAAGCTGTATAACTGGAGTGGTGGCTATAATGTGGCTTTACCTGTTCCGAGGAACACAGACGTTCTCTTCCACACCCTTTGGCTTGTGGCCTGACAAGAATATTTGCATTCTGTTCTCATCTCCTCTGACCGAACACCTGACTGGACTAGCGTCCCTTTTGTTTACCTACCTTCAGCAATTGTTATTTTTGAACCCTGAGAGGCAGAAAGGTCACGGTCCTGAGTTTGTTTTGGCTGCGTTCCACTTCACAGAGGAACAGGAGCCTGTTTTGTAACACTGCAACAGGTGTGTTTTGGTTTACCGTCTGCCTGTTTTTTCTGTTTCTCTGTCTTATAAGTGGATTTTGTTTACTTTGTAGTTCGTACTCTGTCTCTTGTTCAGTTTAACTGGATTTTTGGCCCTTTCAGGGTCCTCTTTCCTGGTCAATTTTAAAGTATGGTTGTGGATTCTTTTACTTGGTGAGATTGCCACTTAACATTTTGAACTCTAGTCTGGTAGACAGACAATGTGGCGACAAAGATACTCAAGGTTTCATTCTACAAAGCGGCCCATGTTGAAATCGCACCATAAAACCAACCTAGACCAGATTTTATAACCCAATTTGATGTGAAAGTGATATGAGGATTTTTAATGGATGTTGTCCTTTGTAACTTTTCAGAGAGAGAGAAAGAGAGATAAAGAGATAGTGAGAAAAACAAATCCTCTGCTTTTTCCACATTTCATGTTAAAAAGGAATTTGCACTGAAGGGGGCTTTGTAGGAGATCTCTTACACATGGGCACTCTTGTGGAATGTGGTTTTATCATAGAGCATCACTTTTTATTCAAATGAAAACCCGCTGACCTCTACGACCCGTTCCTCTTCACAAAATAATGGATTTTCTCTCCTTCCTCTTTCCTCTCTTAGCTTAGGTCGGATAATTTATTTCTGAAATTAATATTTGCCTGTGAACATAGCCAGTGTGCAAATGAGAGACTGCTCTCCTCTCTTCCTCTCACCCCTCTCTGGTCTTTGCCAAGTCAGATTTGGCTCTGAAGGAGCTGCCAAGAGCTCTGTTCTGTGGCCTCTTATTTTCTGTTTTTGTCTGTCTGTGTGTGTGTGTGTGTGTGTGTGTGTGTGTGTGTGTGTGTGTGTGTGTGTGTGTGTGTGTGTGTGTGTGTGTGTGTGTGTGTGTGTGTGTGTGTGTGTGTGTGTTGCGTGTGTTGCGTGTGTCTGTGCATGTTGGTTCAGCGAGCTTCTCCACAGAAACTGCTAGAGGGCAGAGAGTTTGGCTGCGCCCCATGCCATCGGAGAGTATACACCCAGTTCCAGCACTCCTTGGACAGGTCTAGGATCAGTGTTAGAAGGCTTGGTTGGCAAGTTTCACTGTGTTTTTAGTAGGGCCGGGGCGCAACATTATTTACATGGAAAAAATGAAAACACGAAGCAGTCCAAACTCCTTGGTCCTTTATAAACCAGCTGTATGTAAAATATTGTGTACTAGTTTGGAAAATAAATACATGTGACTCTGGATGACAACACAATAATGTCTGTTTCCAACATTAGAACTGTTTCCTTAAAGAAGTGAAATACGCTTCATGTTTTGTTTCCTTGCCACGATACTAACGACTATACTGGTATCGTCCCCGCTCTAGTTTTTAGGCACACGTTTGCATATATGTGGCCAGTGGGCCTGTTATGGCCAAATTGGAAAGGAGTGGCCTCTCTCTCTGTGTCTGATGGTATGATAACCAACAGTGAAGAGATAAACCCATTACATATATTTACTGCTCTCTACTTCAACAGTTGATATGTATTCCTCTAATAGGGATATAGTGGTGACCTTCATCTAGTGTCTGGGCAGATAGAGGGAGGTGACATACAGTGGGCAAAGCTATCATAACTGATAGAGAGAGGTGACATACTGTACAGTGGGCAATGCTATCATAACTGATAGAGGGAGGTGACATACAGTGGGCAATGCTATCATAACTGATAGAGAGGGGGGACAGAAGCAGAGAGACAGGGATGGATGGTCTACATGTATGAGGATGGAGGGAGGGAGGAAGGGGAAGAAGGGAGGGAGGAAAGGGAGGGGAGTTATAGAATGCCTGTCGTTTCCTCTCTTATTATCCAGACGGCCACATTACCGTAATCCTGCACTGAATAGACCCGAATTAGTAGCAGCTCTCCGCAGCTAAAAGAATAGGAGTGAGTCAGCCCCTTTACTGCAGGGCAAGCATTTCACAGACCCCCTCCCTCATTCCTTGCTTCCTCGCCCCCCCTCTCTTTCTCTCTCTCTCTCTGTTCCTGCTGACCTCTTCCCTTTCTTTTCAGCTCATGCCATCCATGCTGCCATGTTGCCCTGTTCACATTGTTGAGTTTTTAATCCCCCATTTAACCGGAACAGAAAATGAAGTTGGGACAGAAAGTTGGAAACAAAGTTGGGTTGTTAGGTGAGGGACGAACACACCAGGGACCTGGATAGAGACCAGGGGTTGGGGGTCAACTCCATTTCAATTCAGGAAGTAAACAGAATTCATGTCAATGAGGAAAAGAATAATTGTAATTAGAATTTCAGTTTACTTTATGAATTGACTTACTTCAATTCTAATTGACCTCAACCCTGCTAGACCCATTACTTTCCTTCCCTGTTGTGTTCTATAAAGCTTCAGCGCGTGCTGATGACACGGCTGCGCTATGCCTGAACGACAGGAGGCGGTGGGGCTCTTCTATAAACGTGAAAACAGCCGGCTGTGTCAATATTGGCTTGTCTCATCCGCACACGCAGCAGGACAGATGTCATCTCGTACAGCACAGAGAACCGCTGAGCTGCCGGCTTACAGCATGTGCTTCTGTGGGGTGTCTGGAACATATCCAAAGAAAGTTTTTGTACAGACACACACACACACACACACACACACACACACACACACACACACACACACACACACAAATGCATGCAAACACACACACACACACACACACAAACGCATGCAAACACACGCACACACATACACACAGTCTTCTGAGACTCCATACAGTTCCCACACACACATCCCATTCAGTGTGTGTGTGGGAGGAAAAAGATCCAAGAACAGAAACCATCACAGGGGACCAAAATCTGTTCTGTCAAAGCCTCTTCCCATATCTCTCTGCTACATCTATGAATGGAGCCACTCTGGATTCTTGACCACAGAGCATGTCGCTACCCACTGGGCACACACTGGTTGAATTAATGTTGTTTCCACATTTCAATGAAATGATGTTGAACCATCGTGGAATAGACGTTGAATTGACATCTGTGCCCAGTGGGTATTAAGATTCAGCTCAGATCTATGGCTGACAGTTGGGCTCCTGGAGCTGCTGGGATTGACTCAGAGACACTATAGGAAGCACAGGTGGTAGTGTTAATCTCAAGAGTCCAACTATTGATTCAACTTTTGTTTTGAAATGATCACTGGCTCAGAGACCGGTTTGATTCCTGCTGAAATTAGTCAGAACCACTATAAGTGGTAGGAAGCACAAGTGATTTTGCTAACCCCTTCAGAGTCTGATGTAGAAGCAAATGAAATACACAGAATATACCGAAATTCAGGCACTTTGTCCCAATGTGATTAAGCTCTAGTCCTACATTTGATTAAAAAAACGTGTTTTGAAATAATCACTTAATCTGGGTCTCGGAAGTAATCACTGGCTCTGGGACTCTGGTTTGATGACTGTGGTTTGATGACCGTGGTTTGATGACTGTGGTTTGATGACTGTGGTTTGATGACTGTGGTTTGATGACTGTGATTTGATGACAGTAGTTTGATGACTGTGGTTTGATGACTGTGGTTTGATGACTGTGGTTTGATGACTGTGGTTTGATGACTGTGGTTTGATGACTGTGGTTTGATGACAGTAGTTTGATTACTGTGGTTTGATGACTGTGGTTTGATGACTGTGATTTGATGACTGTGGTTTGATGACAGTAGTTTGATGACTGTGGTTTGATGACTGTGGTTTGATGACTGTGGTTTGATGACTGTGATTTGATGACAGTAGTTTGATGACTGTGGTTTGATGACTGTGGTTTGATGACTGTGGTTTGATGACTGTGGTTTGATGACTGTGGTTTGATGACTGTGATTTGATGACTGTAGTTTGATGACTGTGGTTTGATGACTGTGGTTTGATGACTGTGGTTTGATGACTGTGATTTGATGACAGTAGTTTGATGACTGTGGTTTGATGACTGGTTTGATGACTGTGGTTTGATGACTGTAGTTTGATGGCTGTAGTTTGATGACTGTGGTCATATATATATATATATATAAATATATAAATATATATATATATTTATTTATTATAGGCTACTGAGAGCAATAAAAATGACCTGGTCTTGAACTCAAGCAATTGCCCAGGCAAATGTAAAAGCACACAGAATGTACAATATTAGGAAGAATATATTCTCACTTTTAGAGTAGCCACTCATTTCGGTCATTTGTGTAGTATTAAAAACGATTTTGCTAATGTCATCTATCATGTAAATGAAGTAGAATTGCATGAAATCCTAAAAACACCTCTGCTCAACCTCTGCCCAGCACCCCCAACTCCAAACATCTCCCTGCGGCTATGCACACACACCGTGGTGCATAAGTGCACACACACACACACACACACACACACACACACACACACACACACACACACACACACACACACACACACACACACACACACTGCGGTACACTGTGAAACAGGGGTAGGAAAACAACATGCGTTTCTATGTTCTGGACGGCTGCTGCATTATGAAAACCTCAGAAGAAGCAACAAGGGATGTCTCTGCCACTACATGGATCACAGAGCAGAGGACCATGGAGAGTCCTATGTGAGCTGCTGCTTCTGTCTGTTTCTCTCAGATATCACAGGACCTGAACAGAATAAATTCTAACTCACACTGTGACTGTTATGAGTGTGAGTAAATTGTACAGGAGCCTTGTTAGGACAAACAGAACCTGTTTGCTTTGGGACCTGTAAGGTTACCTCTGCATACCCAGCGGTGTAGTCACAGGCTAGCTTCAGGGACCCCAGAGAGCTTGGGCTCCTACTATACAGAAGTACCTCAATCTCCTATAGAGAGTCCCGGACAGGAGGAAGAGTACGGCCCAGGATGCAACAGCCCAGGAACAGTGTTTTGTTTTAGGTCAGCACTGAGCATATGGTAGTACAGTGGGCAACACCTTGCAACGTCTCTCATACTCCGGCAGAAGGTGAGCTAGGTCTGTGGGTCCTGGCAGGGGAGGACAACGGCTTGCCTCCCCGCCAGCAGAGCTCTATTTTTGGGATAAACTCAGCGGTAGTCCCCTCCCTGCCTAGCCCTGCCTAGCCCAACAGCTGGCATACACGGCCTCGTTTACGAAAAAGTGAGCGGTCCAGTTCTTTGGGGCAGTTGCTCGGCATCGTGAGAAGATATCATTATTTCGCTGCTTCGTATAAGAGACTCACTCTTCAACTGCATTTTTACATTGAGTCGAATCCAGAAGTTACTATGATCATCATCCATCCAGCTTTTATTCATGTCTCCAACTAGATTAGCAGGATCACGCAATGTCTGTGTCAAAAACACAGCCACACGTGAGTATGTCCTCCGGCATGTCGAACAAAGACAGACACGTAGGAAACATCTGTCTGGGACTTGTTAAAGAGTCCTATTGATACGTGTGTTCTCTGATGACATCATCACGCTGTCGAGACAGACACGTAGCAGACATGGCTGTGACTTATTGAACTGTTTCAGTCCGCATGAGAGGACCGGACCGTCCTATTGATACGCCCTGTTACGGAAGAGTCCTTGGCTTCGCCTCAAATGAGAACCTATTCCCTTTGTAATGGAATACTGTTGACCAGGGCCCGTAGGAAACAATATAATATGGTAATAGAGTAGGAAACAATATAATATGGGAATAGAGTAGGAAACAATATAATATGGGAATAGAGTAGGAAACAATATAATATGGGAATAGAGTAGGAAACAATATAATATGGTAATAGAGTAGGAAACAATATAATATGGTAATAGAGTAGGAAACAATATAATATGGTAATAGAGTAGGAAAAATATAATATGGTAATAGAGTAGGAAACAATATAATATAGGAATAGAGTAGGAAACAATATAATATGGTAATAGAGTAGGAAACAATATAATATGGTAATAGAGTAGGAAACAATATAATATGGTAATAGAGTAGGAAACAATATAATATGGTAATAGAGTAGGAAACAATATAATATGGTAATAGAGTAGGAAACAATATAATATGGGAATAGAGTAGGAAACAATATAATATGGGAATAGAGTAGGAAACAATATAATATGGTAATAGAGTAGGAAACAATATAATATGGTAATAGAGTAGGAAACAATATAATATGGTAATAGAGTAGGAAACAATATAATATGGTAATAGAGTAGGAAACAATATAATATGGGAATAGAGTAGGAAACAATATAATATGGTAATAGAGTAGGAAACAATATAATATGGGAATAGAGTAGGAAACAATATAATATGGTAATAGAGTAGGAAACAATATAATATGGGAATAGAGTAGGAAACAATATAATATGGTAATAGAGTAGGAAACAATATAATATGGGAATAGAGTAGGAAACAATATAATATGGGAATAGAGTGCCATTTGGGATTCCATCCTTGAGGCTACAGGTCGTGCGTGTGCAGAAATGTGATGTTCAGCTTCCGTCCCTCTCCTTGCTCGAACCAGGAACACATCGACAACAGCCACCCTCGAAGCAGCGTTACCCATGCAGAGCAAGGGGAACAACTACTCAGAGCGAGTGACGTTTGAAACGCTATTAGCGTGCACCCCGCTAACTAGCTAGCCATTTCACATCGGTTACACCAGCCTAATCTCGGGAGTTGATAGGCTTGAAGTCATAAACAGTGCAATGCTTGAAGCATTGCGAAGAGCTGCTGGCAAAACGCACTAAAGTGCTGCTCAGTCAGACTGCTCTATCAAATCATAGACTTAATTATAATATAATAAACACACAGAAATACGAGCCTTAGGTCATTAATGTGGTCGAATCCGGAAACTATCATCTCGAAAACAAAAAGTTTTTTCTTTCAGTGAAATACAGAACCGTTCCATATTTTAGCTAACGGGTGGCATCCCTAAGTCTAAATATTCCTGTTACATTGCACAACCTTCAATGTTATGTCATAATTACGTAAAATTCTGGCAAATTAGTTCGCAACGAGCCAGGCGGCCCAAACTGTTGCATATACCCTGACTCTGCGTGCAATGAACGCAAGAGAAGTGACACAATTTCACCTGGTTAATATTGCCTGCTAACATGAATTTCTTTTAGCTAAATATGCAGGTTTAAAAATATATACTTCTGTGTATTGATTTTAAGAAAGGCATTGATGTTTATGTTAGGTGCAGTCGTGCAACGATTGTGCTTTTTTCGCAAATGCGCTTTTGTTAAATCATCCCCCATTTGGCTTAGTTGGCTGTCTTTGTTAGGAAGAAATAGTCTTCACACTGCATATACCCTGACTCTGTTGCAAGAGGATACACATTTTTCCTAGTTAAAAGAAATTCATGTTAGCGGGCAATATTAACTAAATATGCAGGTTTAAAAATATATACTTGTGTATTGATTTTAAGAAAGACATTGATGTTTATGGTTAGGTACACGTTGGAGCAACGACAGTCCTTTTTCGCGAATGCGCACCGCATCGATTATATGCAACGCAGGACAGGCTAGATAAACTAGTAATATTATCAACCATGTGTAGTTAACTAGTGATTATGATTGATTGATTGTTTTTTTATACGTTTAATGCTAGCTAGCAACTTACCTTGGCTTCTTACTGCATTCGCGTAACAGGCAGGCTCCTCGTGGAGTGCAATGTAAAGCAGGTGGTTAGAGTGTTGGACTAGTTAACCGTAAGGTTGCAAGATTGAATCCCCGAGCTGACAAGGTAAAAATCTGTCGTTCTGCCCCTGAACAAGGCAGTTAACCCACCGTTCCTAGGCCGTTATTGAAAATAAGAATGTGTTCTTAACTGACTTGCTTAGTTAAATAAAGGTGTAAAAAAAAATATATATAATAATTAGCAAATCTGTGTCCAAAAATACCGATTACCGATTGTTATGAAAACTTGACATCGGCCCTAATTAATCGGCCATTCCGATTAATCGGTTGACCTCTAGTTCAGATAGCCAATACCCATGAGTATACCATTGTGTGTGCCTCCCTGCGATGCTGCCTTAGTTCTGCTGATTGCAGTGATATGTATCTGTTTGACGTCACATCTTTCATGGCAAAAGCAACAGCAGAAAAGGATCCTGTCTATGTAACTGCCTAGCAATACACAAACTGGATGGATGTACACAGTGCATGATCCTCAAATCAAATGTGCAAATAGTCTGGGTAGCCATTTGATTAGGTGTTCAGGAGTCTTATGGCTTGAGGGTAGAAGCTGTTTAGAAGCCTCTTGGACCTAGACTTTGGACCTAGACTAGAACAGTCTATGACTAGGTTGCTTGGAATCTTTGACCATTTTTAGGGCCTTCCTTTGACACCACCTGGTATAGAGGTCCTGGATGGCAGGAAGCTTGGCCCAAGTGATGTACTGGGCCGTTCGCACTACCCTCTGTAGTGCCTTGCGGTCGGAGGCCGAGCAGTTGCCATACCAGGCAGTGATGCAACCAGTCAGGATGCTCTCGATGGTGCAGGTGTAGAACCTTTTGAGGATCTGAGGACCCATGCCAAATCTTTTCAGTCTCCTGAGGGGGAATAGGTTTTGTCGTGCCCTCTTCACGACTGTCTTCGTGTGCTTGGACCATTCTAGTTTGTTGGTGATGTGGACACCAAGGAACTTGAAGCTCTCAACCTGCTCCACTACAGCCCCGTCGATGAGAATGGGGGAGTGCTCAGTCCTCCTTTTCCTGTAGTCCACAATCATCTCCTTTGTCTTGATCACGTTGAGGGAGAGGTTGTTGTCCTGGCACCAAACGGCCAGGTCTCTGACCTCCTCCCTATAGGCTGTCTCGTCGTTCTCGGTGATCAGGCCTACCACTGTTGTGTCATCGGCAAACTTTAAGAGGGTGTTGGAAGGGCCTCCCGGGTGGCGCAGTGGTCTAAGGCTGTGCCACCAGAGACTCTGGGTTCGAGCCCAGGCTTTGTTGCGACTGGGAGGCCCATGGGGCGGTGCACAATTGGCCTAGCGTCATCCGGGTCATGGAGAGTTTGGCTGGCAGGGATATCCTTGTCTCATTAAGCACTAGCGCCTCCTGTGGTGGTCTGGGTGCAGTGCACGCTGACCAGGTCACTAGGTGTATGGTGTTTCCTCCAACACATTGGTGCGGCTGGCTTCCGGGTTGGATGCACGCTGTGTTAAGAAGCAGTGCGGCTTGGTTGGGTTGTGTTTCGGAACACACATGGCTCTCGACCTTCACCTCTCCTGCGTCCGTACGGGAGTTGTAGCAATGAGACAAGACAGTAACTACTAACAATTGGATACCACGAAATTGGGGAGAAAAGGGGGGTGCAGTCATGAGTGAACAAGAGTACAGGAGGGGACTGAGCACGCACCCTTGAGGGGCCCCCATTTTGAGGATCAGCGTCGTGGATGTGTTGTTACCTACCCTTACCACCTGGGGGCGGCCTGTCAGGAAGTCCAGGATCCAGTTATTGATGAGCTTTGAGGGCACTATGGTGTTGAACGCTGAGCTGTAGTCAATGAAGGCAGTATTTGCCTCGAAGTGAGCATAGAAGTAGTTTAGCTCGTCTGGTAGGCTCGTGTCACTGGGCAACTCTCGGCTGTGCTTCCATTTGTAGTCTGTAATGGTTTGCAAGCCCTGCCACATCCGACGAGCATCAGAGCCGGTGAAGTACGATTCGATCTTAGTCCTGTATTGACACTTTGCTTGTTTGATGGTTCGTCGGAGGGCATAGCAGGATTTCTTATAAGCTTCAGGGTTAGGGTCCCGCTCCTTGAAAGCGGCAGCTCTAGCCTTTAGCTCAGTGCAGATGTTGCCTGTAATCCATTGTTTCTGGTTGGGGTATGTGCGTACGGTAACTGGGGACGACGTCATCAATGCACTTATTGATGAAGCCAATGACTGATGTGGTGTACTCCTCAATGCCATCGGAGGAATCCCGGAACATATTCCAATCTGTGCTAGCATAACAGTCCTGTAGCTTAGCATCTGCTTCATCTGACCGCTTTTTTATTGATCTAGTCACTTCCTGCTTTAATTTTAGCTTGTAAGCGTGAATACATATGCACGCACCACTTTTCAGTTTTTGGGGGTTTTATCATTTTTGGGAACAAGTCATTTTTTTCATTCCATTTCACCAATTTGGACTATTTTGTGTATGTCCATTACATGAAATCCAAATAAAAATACATTTAAATTACAGGTTGTAATGCAACAAAATAGGAAAAACGCCAAAGGGGATGAATACTCTTGCAAGGCACTGTAAATAGCCTGGAAGGGTTTGGATGCCAGTGCTAATATTCTCCTCTGAGCAACAGGGGCCCAGAAAATGGATCTGGATTTGTTAGCTGTTAGCGTTCAGCATTTTTGGATTACACAATTTAACATTTTAGCGCTTTTTGCATATTAGCATCTCTCGTGTTACGCTAGCTCCTGCTTCGCATGTAGGTTTGACAGGCCCACCTGCCTTGGCAGGCAATGGCAGAGCAAGGAAAAATACTGTAGGGGTATTTATTCATCACTGGTTCCCAGATGTAAGAAAATGTTCGTGCATGCACACACCCACTTTTAGAGGAATCACAGTTTAATGGAGGCATCTGTTGTTTGTTCTAAGGTCCAGCTAAATGCCTGTTGACCTACTTGTGGGGAAGGTGCCTTCTCTAGTGTGCAGCAAAGCCCACCGGGCTTTGGATTTGTTATGAATAGAGAATTAAGTAGCCCGAGCCTTGGCTGCAGTGCCTGGCAACACATGCCTTGGGTCTGCTGGTATTCCCCACTATACACTCTTACTGCTACTACAGCAGCATCCACCCGGAGCCTCTCTTTATCAGCCACTCACTCTCAACAGAATTACACACCCCAGGACAGTGTATCACCTTATATAAGCCTTATGTATTACCTTAACCTGTTAGTGGCATGATAAGCAATTGGATTGCTAAAAGCACATTCCGTAGTGCAGAGTTGCGAAACTATGCACCTCTTAAAATAACACATTCTGGAAAACTAAAACAAGCACTTCTTATTCTACGAGATCAAGATCAGCCAGTTTCTCCCTGTTTGTCTGTTTTTCCCCATTTGGTGCCTAAGCAATACAACCCAGGTTAAGCCCACTAGCTTCCCTTCCTCTCTATTAGGAAAATAGAATAAACACAACTCTGCAATAACTGTTAAAAGGCATGTTGAGTTATTTTATGAAGATGAATTGCTGCGGGGAGAGTTTGTGCTTCGGGGTTTTAAACTCACAACTTATTTCCAAGGAGATGCTGTGTTTAATGAAAAACGTCCTCCTCAGTCCACATTTTGATGGGAAAGGAACCCAATGTTTCCATGGTGATTTGTGTAAGGACTGGGACCAGGCTACTTAGCTGATGGTTCTGTACTATGCTAGTATACTACACTATCTCTGACTATGGTTTAGTTCTGTCTCTGGCTGTAGTTGTGTTGATTCTTCCATCAACTATCAGCTATTAGCATATCCTGTGTTTTTGTCCACATTTTGACTGAAGGGAAGGTCACATTTGAGTTAGCTGACCCGAAGAACAGTACCTATTAGCATATCCTGTGTTTTTGTCCACATTTTGACTGAAAGGAAGATCACATTTGAGTTAGCTGACCCGAAGGACTGTACCTATTAGCATATCCTGTGTTTTTGTCCATATTTTGAAAGAAAGGAAGGTCAAATTTGAGTTAGCTGACCAGCAGCGCTGTACCTATCTGTGTCAGCTTCCAACCTTACCGGGTACACAACTCTGCTAACAGGACAAAACCAAGAGACTCAAATTCACCTCTCTAATGGCGCACCTTCTGCACTGTGTTGTAGGATTGGCAGAATCCCTAGATGTAGTATTTTCTAGTGCTTTCACTCTCTCTCTCTCGCTCTTGCTCGCTCGCGCGCTAATAGCTCCAATAAACCATTATTCCCCAGCACGTCTCAGGCCATCCATGTCTGTATTTAATCTTTAATTGTGTTAGCGAAGGAAAAAATTGCTTTGGGGATTCGACGGCTTGAAAGAGACATCTTGTTAATTTGGCTCATCATTATCAGCGGAATAGCTTCTTGGTTGAAAAGACTTAATAAGAGACAAAACAATATTATTACTAGATAGTCTGGAGTTTGCTGTGCATCATAATGTTTTTTTGTGTTTTTTATTTTTTTTTACATTGGATGACAAGCTATTATGGAGGCTATTATCCAACTATTTGTAATGGTTGTTGTAAAATGTCATGGTTTTGCTCCTCACTTTCATAATGTAACAACACGTAAGCCTATTTCTAATTTTTGGACCATCGTCCTTAGATCTTTTAAAACGTTCTAATGCAGTTTGTCAGAAGAAAGCACGGCCATTATGAGTCTGACTCAAACCTATTGAGACTCTTTAACACGTCCTCATAAACACTTACTGTAGATGCCTCACACACTTTCAGACTACTATAGTTTCTTACTAACACTTAGATGTATCACACACTTTCAGACTACTATAGTTTCTTACTAACACTTAGATGTATCACACACTTTCAGACTACTATAGTTTCTTACTAACACTTAGATGTATCACACACTTTCAGACTACTATAGTTTCTTACTAACACTTAGATGTATCACACACTTTCAGACTACTATAGTTTCTTACTAACACTTAGATGTATCACACACTTTCAGACTACTATAGTTTCTTACTAACACTTAGATGTGTCACACACTTTCAGACTACTATAGTTTCTTACTAACACTTAGATGTGTCACACACTTTCAGACTACTATAGTTTCTTACTAACACTTAGATGTATCACACACTTTCAGACTACTATAGTTTCTTACTAACACTTAGATGTATCACACACTTTCAGACTACTATAGTTTCTTACTAACACTTAGATGTGTCACACACTTTCAGGCTACTATAGTTTCTTACTAACACTTAGATGTATCACACACTTTCAGACTACTATAGTTTCTTACGAACACTTAGATGTATCACACACTCTACTGCTGCTATTCCCAAAGTAGTTAAGTGCTCTTCTGAAGAGAGCGTTTCTAGTGGCTCGATGAGATTGTCCTGCCTTTGGGGAAACTAGGAAAGTGTACCACACACATCTTCTTCACAGGAAGCATAATGGACTTTCTTACCTTTTTTTAAAGAACATGGTGACACATTTAGGATGCGAATAGGGGAGGAGAGGTATAAATAGCAGTTAGGCCTTTTGCAGTTGACACAGAAGTGTGTCAAATAATTGATTACATCACAGATGTTGATGAAACAAAGCTGACAGATATTCTCCAGGGTTATGCTGTCAATCTTGGTTGTACAGTACTTATGTTTTATTGATACACATATTGATACAATACTCACAACATAAGATATTGATATTGTATGTGTGTATGTGACCTTGCTCTAAATGTGTCCTAAATGAGTTTGAGGTAATTAGAGATTTTTAGGTAGGCACAAACTTCAGGGCAGAACTTTCACCCCAAAACGGAAATTGATGTCGAGATCAAAATCGCCTCCGACGCTTAGCTCTGGTCCCCAGGTGACAATGAATTTATTTTCAATCTCACTACCTCACGCAGGGTATCTAAACTGTTCAGGTCGGAAACAGCTACTAAAGTGATGTTTTGGGGCAGAGCAACTCAAATAGCTCCTTCATCCTATTGCTCTATTTCTTTACCGTCAACTGTACTGTTCTCACTGAAAGCAGTCGGTATAAACTTATCTATACTATGTAGTGTATCATGAGGTTACACAATACTTTGGCCCCATGGCCAGTCGGTATAAACTTACCTATACTATGTAGTGTATCATGAGGTTACACAATACTTTGGCCCCATGGCCAGTCGGTATAAACTTACCTATACTATGTAGTGTATCATGAGGTTACACAATACTTTGGCCCCATGGCCAGTCGGTATAAACTTACCTATACTATGTAGTGTATCATGGGGTTACACAATACTTTGGCCACATGGCCCAAAACCTCTCAAAGGGTTCTCTACAAGGTTTCAACTGAATGAGTTAAATAGCAATTGAATCAGCCTCAGTCGTAACCCCATAAAAGCTTGGATATGTCGCTGTGACCCCTTTGTTTGCTGAGGCTATTTCCCTTTTTTACTCTGCATAGCAACTAATTAAAGGCCTCTCTCATAGGCTATTCACAGAAAGAGTAATAGTATGGAAGCATATAGCTTCATACAACACTCCAAACAAGACAACAATAATCATCTTATCGAGCCAGTACGCTAAATGTGCTGAAAGTCATCACACAACATACATTTCCCCATGTCCCGAATAATATATGCCTCAAAAACATTTGATTGAAATGCCTATTTGATAATTTTCATTGGCTGAGAGTATCAATGAATATCCAATATGGAAGCATAATCCAGTGGATCTGTCTCCTTCAGCTTAGCAGGAAGTGATTAGTATGGTTATGATGACTAAGACTGTCTTTTTAAAGGCACTCCAAAACATAACAAACCTGAGTCTAGAAGCTGTTGGTTAAAATATCTCAGTGTGCTGCTCTTTGATTACATCAAGCAGGCACTGTTCAGGTAATTGCAGAGTATCTACCTGCAGTCCCCTAGCACCATGAGTCACCGTGGTTCACTCTATCCTTCGTTTGATTTCGCTGAACAAAACTCAGACTCAAGGGTTCAGTTCAGGCCTGTGGTTGGTGGGCTTGGCTGCTCTGTACTTTATTCATGTAGGATCAATATGTTTATTTACCTGTCTATCTGGAAAGTAACACAGTCTTTAGCTGTGATATGTCTACTGTTGGAGAGAGATTTGGTTTTGTCAGGGTTCTAGACGTTCCTTCAGTGGCTCATGCAAACCTCTATTTACTGTATCACATCTTACAATAACTCAAACCTCCTTCATTTTCCTTTGGTTCTCTTCTCAAACTGTTAGCCTCTCGCTGTCTGTGGTTTAGTACACTAGGTGTGTAACAGTACACGTATTCGTACCAAGCCGTTCGGTACAGGGACCTCGGTTTGGTCCGCACTGTGAACCCTAATGAATATATAAAAATATATACAAAATAAAAACACTAGGCCTATAGGTTATGCCAACGCTGAGTTGTATGCCTCTTGACTAAATCTGAGCTGGGAAAAAAAAAAAAAACATTTCAGGCTATTCCGTTAAAACAACTAGCGCCTATGCACACGTTGTAATAAAAATAGTCATTTTAATTGATACATTTAAAACTGTTCTTTTGTGAGGCGCAGGCGGGAACTGGTTCTGTACGATGGCCGAGTGGTGGGATCGATAAACCAGGAGGATTCTCCATAATCGTTTAAATCGGCAGTTTAGGAACATTTTGGCTTCCCAGTAGAATACAATGGCGATAGACAGAGCGAGTATGTTGCCACAGCTCAACAAGAATAGCCTATGCAGCTGCCAACACCTCAAACATGTTGACACATTGACACCGACATCACCCCAGTATTCCTACCACCTGAGCAAGATGGAAACGCAAAAAAAAAAGAAATCTCCCTTTTGCTTTCAAACAGCAATTCACAGCTGTTTCTGATCGGGGGAAAAGAAATTACAAGAGTGATATGTATGTTTATAGCCGCAGATATGCGCCCATTCTCTGTGGTTTTGAAGAATAGGGGGTTTCAGCACTTTGTGGAAGTGCTCGAGCCTCATTATAAACTTCGGTCTCTCACACCCATTTCTGCAAACAGGTAGTACCCGCTCTATATAAGCAAGCTAAAGACAAAGTTGTCAATGAATTGGCCAATGTTGTGCAGGACATCTACAGCAGGTGTACTCAACTACTATTTGAAAAGATCCGGTCACACAAATTCCTAGGTGTCAAAGGTCTGGATGGATATGTAATTTATCATGTAACCCTGAAAACCCATGTAAACCCATGTAACCCTGAAAATACAGTGTTGTTATATGGATCATGATCATATATGGAATCAGGAATATCAACACTTTGTATTTCTTAAGTAAACAAAAATGAACTACATTATGGTTGGTGTCTCATTTTCCCGCTGTACTGAAACTGAAACTGAACCGAATCGTAACCCCAAAACCGCAATACGTACCACCGAACCGTGGGTTTGGTGAACCTTTACAGGTCTAGTGGGCAGCCGGACCGACTTGTTTTGATTCAACCCAGATTTAGTATATTCACTTCAATGTGTTTACCTACCTACTGCTCTCCCTTCTACCCAACTCTTATCGATCTCCCTCTAAGCCAAGGTCAGCAATGCTGAGAGGAAAGTGAATTACATGGGAACGCAAACACACACACACACACACACGTAATGACAGTCATGAGGTAAGATCTGGCTGTTTTCGTTCTCGCTCTTCGCCAGCGAAGCTGAACACTATAAAAAGTACAGGAGTGTATTAACGTGCATTAGCACCTCAATAAGAACCTGTCCCATTGTAGCGCTCCTGTTTACATCTGCTGTGATACACCTTGTTACCCTGCTGCTGTTCAGCTCTAGCTTCAGTGTTGACGTTTTCACACACACACACACACACACACACACACACACACACACACACACACACACACACACACACACACACACACACACACACACACACACACACACACACGTCATTCACACGTTCACGCTTTCTCTCTCTCTGTTCCAGGGCCCGCTGGGTGGAGCGGAGGAGAGCCCTGTCTCCGGCCCAGCAGCAGCACACCAGCCTGGGACGCGGCACAGCTTCGTCCAGGACCACTTTCAGGCACAGTACAGGTACGAGTCATAGACAATATCATACAGGTACATTAGTAGTCACAGACGATAAGAGGTGAGGAGTCACATTCAATTAGTACAGGTCATGTAATAACGCATACTTAAGTTATGCAGCAATTCAATAATCATTTCTCACACCATGAGGCTTCATGGAGTATAAAAACACCTACTCTTCTCATCCAAGACTTTTGTAATGTCTGTGTGCACAGTTTTTTCTCGCCAGAATCTATAGCGTGCCATTATTTACAGTATAGGTATTCAGAACAGGTGAGCATGCACTTTCCCTCCTGTGGATAAGAACCGCTAGCCTGCTAAAGTAGGTCACATTGAGCTAGCTGTGAACAATTTCTGGGATTAGTCTCTGCCTGTATCTTGTTTGGCTCTTTTCCTCCTGGTCTGCAGTACACACACACATACACACAAAGCAGCAGCAGCAGCAGGATCCCTACGTAGCCAGTCTCATGGAGATGCAGTGACCCTCTGCTAGCCTTGTCATGATGTTCTCCATCTCCTTTCCTCCCCATCCACCTCTTCTTAGATCAATCTGTTGAAACGTTCCACTTGTTGATTTATGATACCAACCACTGATCTGTATACCACATGGATTGACTGAGCAGTTTAACAGATGATTAGACTTTGACACATTCATATTGTATAGATAATGAGATTAGACCTGAAATGTACAGAATCTGCTGGGAGTCGATTGCAGCCAACAGGCAGCGCTCCTCTATAACAAAGAAGGACTCCAGTTGTATCGGGCTTAGTATTAGACTTAACACCATGCTGGTAGATCAGCGTGAGTCAATCAATATAGGGTTAACCCCAGACAGTTAGACTGTATTGATGATGATGCGGGGTTAACCACCCAGTCAATCATGGGATTATGATTCCAACTCCCTCATCACAGGATTATGGATTATACACTTATACAAACCCACTGTATCCCTGCGGAGACTAATCTCCCCAGGCTGCTAATTGGAAATTGCTCTCCGAATCCATTTTCCCTTATGGAAAAATGTGTGTCTAAAATGGAATATCGGAATTTTGAGGTAGAATATTGGAATTCCGAGATGGAATATTCAAAGTAAAGTGTGTCTTCTTTAACATCAACCCCCTTGGCTGTTGGCTATGATGTGTTTGCTACAACTGCACACAGGTTGTGTTTACATCCTATTATCATATTAGCTGTTAATTCATTAGCAGATAAGAGTAGCGACACTAGGGGAAATCTGAGACGAAACCTTCAAGACACTCCAAATGCATCCCTAAACAGCTTAGTAAAGAATGCTAATGCGATGGCTCCTCTCATCAATCATTTTGTCTCTTGTCTCAAATGGCACCCTATTCCCTTCATAGTGCACTACCTAGTCTGCGGTCCAAACACTTAAAAGACACATCCTCGTCCACTTACCCTCGCCTTATGCCCTTGGGGGAGTCCCCGTCGCCATCTTGGAGGATGGTCCAAATGATTAGCCAAGCAAGGGAAGTTTGCAACGTAAGCTCCTCGGCCCACGTTTTTAGTTGGCTTTGCGAGTGTACAATTACGGGCCTGAAACTCCCCAGAATTCAATTCGCGATGATTGTACATCCGCGAAAACTTAAAAACAACATCAATGTAGAAGTCAACATACAAGTGTAAGTAAAAACGAATGCTACGTAAAAATTAAATATGTTTTTGTTTGGTTATCTTTTGGAAATTGTAGAAATATGACATTTTCCATCTTCAGAAGTTCCAGCTAGGCAGGCTAACATCAGTTAGCTAATTCATTTGCTGGCTATCATACAGTAGGCGTATATTAATAATTATATATTCAATACAAGTAGACATGCACTCATAATTGACTGTAGTGCATATAAAGCACCCGCAAGTTACCGGTGGCTGAAAACACAATCATTGCAGGATGTTTGAGTGGCGAATTTCCGGCCAAGGGTGGTCGATTTAAAAATCATTCCTTCCTCCCTCGCCCCTCACCCTGCAAGTGTATACTCGTCAGACGTCATGATACGCCATCAGAAGTGTCCACTTAATTTAAGGGCTGAGGGGAACAGTTTTGGCTGACAGCTGTGAAGTGTCTTCCCCCTCAGGTGGATGTATATACAGATGTAGGGTCTTAATTTGATAATTTTTTTGTTGCTGAGAATTTTCCTGCAAAGCAGGTAATGCAAACTTCTAGTGTATTTGAGTTTTTAAAAGGCTTCTGAAGTTTGTAATTTCAATTTTGAAATTTCAGATTTGATTTGCCCTAACGAAAAATGTATCCACCCCTACAAATGTCAAGGGTGTAGTGTAGAGTGTAGTGAACAGGCGCACCCAGTCAGACAGCGCACCGTCCGACCGATCCCCGGATGACCAGAGGAGGGAGATGTGTGGGCCCAATAGATCAACTGGTCACGGACAGCAGACGGAACGTACATACGCCCAACAGGACACTGGAGGGGAGCCGGCTCTGTACGCAACGCCTGCTCAATGTCCGCATCCAGCTCCCACACGACCGGTGCTACCAGGCAGGAGGCCGGGAGTATGGGAGTCTGATCCATGGGCCGCTCTTCTGTGTCATACAGCCGGGACAGTACATCTGCCTTCTTATTCTGGGAACCTGGTCTGTAGGATAGGGTAAACACAAAACGGGTAAAGAACATGGCCCACCTTGCCTGACGAAGATTCAGTCTCCTCGCTGCCCGGATGTACTCCAGGTTGCGGTGGTCAGTCCAGATGAGAAAAGGGTGTTTAGCCCCCTCAAGCCAATGTCTCCACGCCTTCAACGCTTTAAACACAGCCAACCACTCCCGGCCCCCCACATCATAGTTATGCTCCGCTGGGCTGAACGTCTTCGAGAAGAAAGCACAGGGGCGGAGTTTTGGTGGCGTACCCGAGCACTGTGAGAGCACGGCTCCTATCCCAGCCTCGGACGCGTCCACCTCCACTATGAATGCCAGAGAGGGATCCGGATGAGCCAGCACAGGAGCCGAAGTAAACAGAGCTCTTAGCTGCCCAAAAGCCCTGTCCGCCTCAGCCGACCACTGCAACCGTACAGGACCCCCCTTCAGCAATGAGGTAATGGGAGCAGCAACCTGGCCAAAACCCCGGATAAATCTCCGGTAGTAATTGGCAAACCCTAAAAAGCACTGCACCTCCTTTACCGTGGTGAGGGTCGGCCAATTACGCACGGCTGCAATGCGGTCACTCTCCATCTCCACCCCTGATGTGGAAATGCAATACCCTAGGAAGGAGACGGCCTGCTGAAAGAACAGGCATTTCGCAGCCTTGACAAACAGGTCATGCTCCAACAGTCGTCAAAGTACCTTGCGCACCAAGGACACATGCTTGGCAAGTGTAGTGGAGTATATCAGAATGTCATCGATATACACCACTACACCCTGCCCGTGCAGGTCCCTGAAAATCTCGTCTACAAAGGATTGGAAAACTGATGGAGCATTCTTCAACCCGTACGGCATGACGAGGTACTCATAATGCCCTGTGGTGGTACTAAACGCTGTCTTCCACTCGTCTCCCTCTTAGATATGCACAAGGTTATACGCACTCCTGAGATCCAGTTTCGTGAAGAAATGCGCCCCATGCATTGACTCAGTCGCCGTGGCGATAAGAGGTTGCGGGTAACTGTACCTCACCGTGATTTGATTGAGACCTCTATAGTCAATACACGGGCGTAAACCTCCATCCTTCTTCTTCACCAAAAAAAACTTGAGGAGGCGGGTGAAGTAGAGGGCCGAATGTACCCCTGACGCAGGGATTCAGAGACATATGTATCCATAGCCACCGTCTCCTCTTGCGACAGGGGATACACGTGACCCCTGGGAAGCGCAGCATCTGCCAGGAGATTTATCGCACAATCCCCCCGTCGATGGGGTGGTAATTGAGTCGCCTTCTTTTTACAGAAGGCGAGAGCCAAATCGGCATATTTAGGGGGGATGTGCACGAGACCTGGTCTGGACTTTCCACCATGGTAGCACCAACGGCAACCCCTACACACCTCCCTGAGCACTCTCGCGACCACCCCGTGAGAGCCCTCTGTTGCCAGGAAATAGTGGGGTTATGCAGAGCCAACCATGGAAGGCCTAGTACCACAGGAAACGCAGGAGAGTCAATGAGGAAGAGGCTGATTCTCTCCTCATGGTCCCCCTGCATAACCATGGCCAAGGAGATGGTGGCCTCGATGATTAGCCCGGACCCTAATGGTCGACTATCCAGAGCGTGAACTGGGAAGGGTCTAACTACAGGAAAAATGGGGATCCCTAAACTAATGGCTAACACTCTGTTGATAAAATTCCCAGCTGCGCCTGAATCGACGAGCGCCTTATGCTGGGAATGAGGAGAAAACTCAGGGAAACAAACAGACACAAACAGTTGATCAACAGTGGACTCTGGATGAGTGTGGTGCAAACTCACCTGGGGTGACGCCAGAGTGCCCTGCCTGTTGCCTCGACTCCCAGAGGAACCAACACGGCACCGACCGGCAGTGTGTCCACTGCGGCCACAGATGTTGCACGTGATGGCTCCTCCTCCAGTCTCCCTATGAGCAGCCC